>NC_084622.1:56780068-56860068 GCF_033978795.1 Nerophis ophidion
GTGTAGACAGAAAAGGGAGAATGGACACATTTTGGCTTAAAAACTTACAATAAAGGTGAAGTTATAACACTGAAAGGCCCTTAGGAAATGGTGCTTTAGGACATGGCTAGCTAGCTAACGTCAATCCGCGGTCGGCAGTGTTTTTAGCGACTTCTAAATCACTAATCCTTGCCTCTATGGCGACAAATAAAGTACATTTCTTACAAGTATCATCCCTGCAGGACGAAGAATAGCTAAACATGCTTCACTACACACCGTAGCTCACCGGCATCAAAATGTAAACAAACGCCATGGGTGGATCTACACCTGACATCCACTGTAATGATATCAAGTACAGGCACGTATCTAGTTGATACTACTATGATTACGGTGATTTTTATTGTCATCACAACATTTTCTTTAGTTTTTTTAAAAATGTATATTATGTTTATAAACTCAGGAAATATGTCAGTGGACACATGAGGATTTTGAATATGACCAATGTATGATCCTGTAACTACTTGGTATCGGATTGACACTCAAATTTGTGGTATGATCCTAAAACTAATATAAAGTATCAAACAACAGAAGCAGAAGTGATTAATTAAATTTGAACAGAAATGTAAATAGAACATGTTAAAACAGAAAGTAAGCAAATTTTAACATTATATGAACAAGTATGTTAATAATTAATTTTCTACCACTTGTCCTTAACCTTCCTCTTGTGTTAACTTTCTGTTACCATCTCTTATGTTAACGGGTCGGTTTTGACCCATGTCTTAAATCAGCTGTAAAATACAATAAAAACAATTATCTATCATCCAATTTGTTTCTCATCTCTTGGTTACCTTTTTAGGCTTCCTTATCCTTGAAAATATTGGTTTAAATATTTTTGGTTTGGGCCATTGGGCCTTATTTTGTCAGTATACCCCTCGATTTCAATTTTTAAAAATGGTAAAACGAACCTCAAGAGAATCATATACATAAAAAAAAGGTTGTTGTGTTACCTAACTATTACTAGGGGGTATTAGAACACATCTCTTAAATAAATGTGTTTTATTCATTTTTTCATTTTAAGAATTTTAACTATAGTAACATCTATGGTGTTACGGGTCAATTTCGACCCATACATATTTACTTCAAGAAAAAGGCTAAAAAGTATTTTTTTCAGCAACAGAAATCCAACATCAAACAAACAACAACCAATCAAGCAAATGAAACCAAGAGAAATAGATTACTAGTTCCAAAACTAATAAAAAAAACAAAATCAGAGTGGCAAAAAGTGACACTTTTAGTGTCCGTCTTTTGTTTGTTTTTGTACAGGATAACAAGGTAAAATGAGAATCCACTAAAGCTCACATGATTGGGAGAGGAGCTGGCTGTCAGTGTGTTCAGTTGTGGCTCTTATCATTGCTTTATCATCTTATTTTTATAACTGGGTCAAAACCGACCCTAACAACACCAAGGGCATAATTTCTACCAGAGCATTTTATAATTTAGTGAAAAAAATTAAAATGTTTTATTTTGTTGACAAAGAGGTTCCTGACAAAGTCAAAAAGTTTTGATGCAAAAAAATAGATGTATGTGGTGTTTTTATGCATTTAAGAACTAAAACGGGTCGGTGCCGACCCTAACACAAGACGAAGGTTAAAAATGTTGACAAAATAATAGAATGATAAATGATACAATATGTTACTGCATATGTCAGTTGACTAATTAAGAGCCTTTGTTTGTTTACTTACTACTAAAAGACAAGTTGTCTAGTATGTTCACTATTTTATTTAAGGATTTAACTGCAATAAGAAACATATGTTTGATCTAATTTTTTTGTGGTCCCCTTTATTTAGAAAAGTACCAAAAAGTATCGAAATAATTTTAGTACCGCTACAGGTAACAGTAATCTCACTTTTCCTTGTTTCTACTTTTTTGGGTTTGTTTTCAAATTACTGCGGGATTAAAGCAGACTGCATGAGGCACAACGTTTCTATTTAATTAGGTAATCAAATTAAGACGGGAATACGGAAACCTACTAATGTTAAGATCTGGTAGGAAATGAAGTGTAATACCCTTGAGATTGTGCTAAATTTTTCTTCAGGAAAGAGTACTTTTTTCGTTTTTAGAATGTTTCAGTATTCATTTTTGCAGGGACTCAGAATACATTATTGAGCTGTCGGGTAAAATGTCTGTTTTAATTGATTCTGTATACAATCGCATCCATCAAAATGCAGCTTCCTTCTCAAAAAATACCACCTCAGTGAGTACAAACTGTTTAGCATAGATCAGGACTGTCGTTTCTTATTTTGAATCATGCTTTTCTGTGCGTCCTGCCACAGGAGCCAATGCCAAGCTGCGCTACCAGATCACGTCCGGCAACAAAGGTGGTGTTTTTGACATCGAGCCAGAGGTGGGCACAATATTCATTACACAGCCCCTGGACTATGAGCAGCAGAAAAGGTACAAACTGCTGGTTCTGGCCTCGGACGGAAAGTGGGAAGATTATGCTGCTGCAGTGGTTACGGTGATGAATAAGAACGATGAGGCACCTGTGTTCTCCATGAACGAGTATTATGGATCAGTCACAGAGGAACTTGATGGATCCCCAGTGTTTGTACTACAGGTGAGATGCTGGAATTCTTACTCATAGGCACATTTACACAATTGGTTGACAGATCTGCTAGCACTGCTGATTCACAACAAGAAGGTTCCTGGTTCATTTTGTATGTTCTTCCTGTGGTTTCTGGATTTGCATCTTCTTCCACTTATCCGAAGTCGGGTCGCCCAGACTTTCCTCTCTCCAGCCACTTCGTCCAGTTCTTCCTGGGGAATCCCGAGGCGTTCCCAGGACAGCCGGGAGACATAGTCTTCCCAACGTCTCCTGGGTCTTCCCCATGGCTTCCTACCGGTTGGACGTGCCCTAAAAACTTCCTTAGGGAGGCGTTCGGGTGGCATCCTGACCAGATGCCCGAACCACCCCATCTGGGTCCTCTCGATGTGGAGGAGCAGTGGCTTTACTTTGAGCTCCCCCCGGATGGCAGAGCTTTTCACTCTATCTCTAAGGGAGAGCGGAGGAAACTCATTTCGGCCGCTTGTACCCATGAACTTGTCCTTTCGGTCATAACCCAAAGCTAGGTGAGGCTAGGTGAGGATGGGAACGTAGATCGACCAGTAAATTGAGAGCTTTGCCTTCCGGCTGAGCTCCTTCTTCACCACAACAGATCGATATAGCGTCCGCATTACTGAAGACGCTCCACCGATCCGCCTGACGATCAATCAATGTTTATTCATATAGCCCTAAATCACACATGTCTCAAAGGACTGTACAAACTAACAACTACGGCATCCTCGGAAGAACCCACATAAGGGCAAGGAAAACTCACACCCAGTGGGCAAGGAGAATTCACACCCAGTGGGACGCCAGTGACAATGATGACTATGAGAACCTTAGAGAGGACCTCAAATGTGGGCAACCCCCTCCCTCTAGGGGACCGAAAACAATGGATGTCGAGCGGGTCTAACATGATACTGTGAAAGTTCAATCCATAGTGGCTCCAACACAGCCGCGAGAGTTCAGTTCAAAGCGGATCCAAGACAGCAGCGAGAGTCCCGTCCACAGGAAACCATCCCAAGCAGATAAAACGATCCACTCTTCCCTCCCTCGTGAACAAGACTCCTAGGTACTTGAACTCCTCCACTTGGGGCAGTGTCTCCTCCCCAACCCTGAGGCGGCACTCCACCCTTTTAAGGGGAAGAACGATGGACTCGGACTTGGAGGCGCTGATTCTCATCCCGGTCGCTTCAGACTCGGCTGCGAACCGATCCAGTGAGAGCTGAAGATCCTGGCCAGATGGAGTCATCAGGACCACATCATCTGCAAAAAGCAGAGACCTAATCCTGCGGTCACCAAACCGGAACCCCTCAACGCCTTGACTGCGCCTAGAAATTCTGTCCATAAAAGTATGGATAGATATTAATACAGTCAGGGGTGGATACTTTTCACATTTGAACCAATACTGTATCAATTCCCAGTACCTGGAAATGGATACTGGTATATACTCAACCATACCAATTTTAGATTATGTTGAATGTGTTGTTAATGTTAATTGTTTAATGATACAATTCTACCATTTAGTAAAACATTTAAAAATGAGCTAATAATGGATTGCATTGTTATGGTATTGCTGTTTAGTGGTTTGTTTGATTGATTAAAAAAAACAAAAACATCAATCAATCAATCAATGTTTACTTATATAGCCCTAAATCACTAGTGTCTCAAAGGGCTGCACAAACCACCACGACATCCTCGATAGGCCCACATAAGGGCAAGGAAAACTCACACCCAGTGGGACATCGGTGACAATGATGACTATGAGAACCTTGGAGAGGAGGAAAGCAATGGATGTCGAGCGGGTCTAACATGATACTGTGAAAGTTCAATCCACAATGGATCCAACACAGTCGCCAGAGTCCAGTCCAAAGCGGATCCAACACAGCAGCGAGAGTCCCGTTAACAGCGGAGCCAGCATGAAACCATCCCAAGCGGAGGCGGATCAGCATCGCAGAGATGTCCCCAGCCGATACACAGGCAAGCAGTACATGGCCACCGGATCGGATCGGACCCCCTCCACAAGGGAGAGTGGGACATAGGAGAAAAAGAAAAGAAACGGCAGATCAACTGGTCTAAAAAGGGAGTCTATTTAAAGGCTAGAGTATACAAATGAGTTTCAAGGTGAGACTTAAATGCTTCATATATATTTTTTTTTTAATAAAAAAAAAAAAAAAGATTTTTTAAAAATTAGAATCGATACTGTACCGCACAACATAAACAATGTGATTTGTATTCGAATCGATTTTTTCCCACACCCCTAATATATATATATATATATATATATATATATATATATATATATATATATATATATATATATATATATATATATATATATATATATATATATATATACTGTATATATATATATATATATCGCACCAGCCAAATTGTTTTAACCCAATGCGGCCCCCCGAGTCAAAAATTTTGGGGACCCCTGCTGTAAGTATTGTATTTATTACACACTTGCTGCTTGTATCCTAAAATCTGAGATGTTGAAATCACCATGTAACAGCTCTAATGCTAATCTGTGGCATGTCTATGGCAAAGCCGATGTAAATGAGCATCAAACTACGTCCGAGTATTTTGTATACTTGCTTTGTTGGCTTAGAAACATCGCAACATTATCTAGAGGCAGTTTGGCTGAGTCCGCTCTGAGTGCTTGTTTCCTCACTAAGTGTTTCAGCCGGTTTGACGTAACAAGCAACAAACTATATTGAAATATGGCACCGTTTTATTTTACGTGAATCGATACACGGTAGAAGTGATTTGGAATTCGGCCAGTGCCTAAGAAAAGGACCAGATTCGACACTCCTCCTTATATACAGTACTGTGTTTATACTGTATATACTGAAACAACTGCAATTGTGGTCTACGCTGAATCCTACTTAACACGAATCATGCTTGCAACAACGTATTTTTGACCTACCACTTGAAAAAGCTATTGCTTTGTTTTGGGACTGAGCATCCTGGTCTACATAAAACAACTGTGATAAATCTTCACTGCTTTGTGAGTCAGCTGTTTTGCGTTTGGGATGCAGCCAAAAAGCGATAATTGACACTTGTAAATGAAGTTTGGCAAGTTAAGTGAATATATTTTCATGTGCTGTTTATCTCTGCAGGTGACAGCCACTGACCCAGACAAAGACGCTGACCAGGGCGCTATACGGTATTCTATCCATGGCCAGGGGGCAGAGTCCCACTTCATGATAAATGACATCACGGGCGAGATGTATGCCCAGCGCACCATGGACCGAGAAGAGCGTTCCGTCTGGCGCTTTGTCGTCATGGCAACTGACGAAGAGGGCGAGGGATTAACCGGTTTTACGGATGTTATTATCAGTGTGTGGGACATCAATGACAATGCACCCACATTTTCATGCCTGCCCGATAACTGCCTTAGTAGTGTAGCGGAAAACTCGCCTCCTGGAACATTTGTAGTGGAAATGACAGCTTTGGACCTTGACGATGCCGCCGTAGGCCAGAATGCAATCCTAACCTACCGGATTATTGACAATATGCAGAATCCAAAGAATGAAGACCTATTTTATATTGATTCCAGCACTGGCACAATATCAGTGGCAGCTGACGGGCTGGACCGGGAGTTAGTGGAGAGTCTTCAGCTAGTGGTGGAGGCCCGTGATGGCGGAGGGATGACAAGTACTGCAACTGCCACTATTGTCTTAACGGACCTTAATGACCATGTACCAAAGTTTCAAGAAGACATGTGTGGCACTCGTGTGCCTGAGAATGCTGATGTGGATACTATTGTTCTGGAGTTAAATGCCATGGACCCTGATTCTGGTGCATACGGTCAACTGGAATTTAGTGTGGTGGATGGAGACCCAGAGCAACAGTTCTACATGGTCAGTCACCGACTGGAACAAATGGGTGTTCTTAGATTGAAGAGGAAGCTAGACTTTGAGAAGCCAGGAGAGCAAATGTTCAACCTTACTGTAAAGGTACAAGACTCCGAGTTCTCTAGCTTTATTCAGTGTCTGGTTCTAGTAGAGGATGAGAACGATAATGCCCCTGGGTTTGCCCAGAGCTCTTATCTCCTCTCCCCTTTCAGTGAGGACGCAGCTGTAGGAACCACTATCATCCAAGTAATGGCCACCGACCCTGACTCTGGTTCAAATGGGGATCTTCTTTACAGCATTCTTCCTCAGTCCGACCCCTATGAACATTTTACAGTTAGTCAGTCTGGTATTGTTACAGTCGCCAAGCCCCTGGATCGAGAAGCTTTGAATAGTTATGACTTGGTTGTCTTGGCGACGGATCAAGGTACACCAGCGCTGACAGGAAGTGTCACCGTTTACTTGCCATTGTTAGATGTGAATGACAACGGTCCAGAGCTGGAGGGAACTTACACACCTGTGGTTTGGGAAAACAGTCCAGCTCCACAAGTGGTCTGGGTCAACATGAGCTCAACTCTGCTGCATGTCGTGGATAGAGATTCGCCAGAACATGGGTCCCCTTTCTCGCTCTCCCTTCCTTCAATGTACTCTGCTGACTTCCACCTCCAGGATCATAGGAACGGCTCAGCCACACTCACAGCCCTGCGAAGATTCGACAGAGAAAGGCAAAGCAAATTCCTCCTTCCATTGATTATGACTGACAGCGGCTATCCACCAATGACTGCCACAAGCACACTCACCGTAACCATTGGTGACCAAAATGATAACGCACATCAGGCAGGGGAGAAAGATATTTACGTGTACAGGCGCAAGGGTGAGTTGCTAATTTTCTCTCATGGCTTTCAGCTTTCCTTTTTTTTTGTGCTACAGATTGAGTTAAAAGGGAAAACAAGGCTACATCTGAAAGGAAATGTTTTTACCCCATAACTGCTCAGAACGGTCTAGAATGCCATTGTATCTGCTTGTCTTAACAACCTAAGGCTCCTTTGGATATTACAATACCATGCGGAGGTCATCATTGGTCTATATTACAAAGAAATTGATATGCTTTGCAGTCAGTTGAATACAGAGGTGGGTAGAGTAGCCAGAAATTCTACTCAAGTAAGAGTACTGTTATTTTAGAGATGTATTACTCAAGTAAAAGTAAGGAGTAGTCATCCAAATATTTACTTGAGTAAAAGTAAAAAGTATGTTGTGAAAAAACTACTCAAGTACTGAGTAACTGATGAGTAACCTGTTTGTTTAATAATTACGGCAACAAATAATGCACAAAAACATAAAAATAGCAATGAGCAAATCCATAGCCAGGAATATCTCTTAAGCAACTAAAACAATAATATATATTAAATAATAATACATTAAAATAGAAAAATTAAGGCAAATTGAGCCACAATAACTTAACAGCACCATAGGCTCAGTAGGCATCCATCGATTGATTGATTGATTGAAACTTGTATTAGTAGATTGCACAGTACAGTACATATTCTGTACGATTGATCACTAAATGGTAACACCCCAATAAGTTTTTCAACGTTAATCAATTACTTAATAAATGACCAAGTCAAGGTGATCTACCTCATATATATATATACATACACACACACACACAAATATATATATATATATATATATATACAGTATATAATTTATAGTTATTTATTTTGCCGTTTTTTGTTGACATGTTAAAGGTGTTTTAATGAATATACATGCATGTTTAACATATAGATTCCTATCTTTCATGAAGACAAGAATATAAGTTGGTGTATTACCTGATTCTGATGACTTGCATTGATTGGAATCAGACAGTATAGTGCTGATAATGTCCACATTTTCAAATGGAGGAGAAAAAAAGTTCCTATTTCCTGTCTAATACATCATGAAAGTCGTTGTTTTTTGGCATCTTATTTGTCCAGCTTCCATATTCCTTTTTATACACTTTACAAGAAATATGTTGGCGGCAAACTCCGTAGCTTGCTAGCTTGTTTGCGCTGGCTTTCGGAGACTCTTATTTTCTTAGCGCAGGCGCGATGGAGGGCGCTTTTATTGTGAAGACAGGAACTGTGCGACCAGTCTTTAGGCTTGTGACGCGAAGTACGGTTGAAATAAAATGTGTATTTTTTCCTTTACACTTTTGATTGATTGATTGATTGAAACTTTTCTTAGTAGATTGCACAGTACAGTACATATTCCGTACAATTGACCACTAAATGGTAACACTCCAATAAGTTTTTCAACTTTTTTAGGTCGGATTCGACGTGTGACGGTCACGTGACCGCCTGGTTTTGTTTGATTGGTCCAACGTCACAAGTGACTGCATTTGATTGGTGAAACGCAGGCATGCGTAGTTCCTACTTTGAATGCGTGTCTGACAAAATCAAAACAAACAAAGCGTGCATTAACAGATCGATAAAAAAAAAAAGTAGCGAGTAACGAGCTGATTGTAGATAAATGGAGCGGAGTAAAAGTAGCGTTTCTTATCTAAAAATATACTCGAGTAAAAGTAAAAGTATGTTGCATAAAAACTACTCTTAGAAGTACAATTTATCCCAAAAGTTACTCAAGTAGATGTAACGGAGTAAATGTGGCGCGTTACTACCCACCTCTGGTTGAATAAGCTTGTTAGTCTTTAGTTTGCACACACCGCCGCATTAATGTATTGGTAACAGTGGAAGTAAGAAGCACTGTGACTCACCGAGACTGCCATTGTTTACCAAGCTACAGTACTCTGGCACCGCAGGCTGATAATAACATAATCCATACTCAGATAGGCCGGCTTCCTGAAGCTCTACACTCTCTGAAGTGGGGCGCTGAGAGACTATTCATTCTAGAAGTGGGCTACACAGTTGTGAGCATGATAAGTAGACACGAACGCAAAAATGCTAGATAAGGAGATAAGTGTTGGCATCAGCAGAACTCGCCTCAAAAAATAAGTTTGCGTATGTGTTTTACCTTAAACAGGAAGGATGGCATATGCAGAACTGGGGAAGGTCAACGCTCCAGATCTTGATGACTGGGACAACAAGACGTACACGCTGGAGACAAGTGCAGTCAAGTAAGAGTTGCACTTAATTTGTCTCGAAAAAATATTATCAGATTTGTATAAAATATATTTATTTTGTCCTTGGTGGTGCAACTGTGCATACTTCTACCTTTAATGGCAGAGAGCATTGGTTTGATTCCTGACAACAGTCGCTTTAGAAAGGGCATTCTGTATAAAAAAAATAAGCTGAAACCCATCATGGGATTGACTAGTGTGAGAACTACCAACAAATAAACGCCTGAAAAAGAAAGAAGATTTGATTAACAATTTTATTTGTTGTGGAAATCGCTTCCTAGCGGTCCCTCTGTCAGGCAAGGTTTTAATGATAATGTTTTTTTCAACAAAAGTTGTATCTTCTATTAGAACATGACTTTTAAGTCACGTCCGTATCCTCTCTCCCTTTCTGCTCCCATCCCCTTACTGTTAAAGACAACAGATGATTAAATTGGACACGTCCCATCTGTAAAATCTAATCACCTGCCAGCCGTGTCTCGCCGTCAGCACTGCCGTCTGACGATGCTTTGTCCTCAGCACCATGGACAGAGGCGGTGACCTTTGCTCCTGCAAGCAACGCTGGCTACACCTCCCTCCACACTTGTCAAGTCTGATTTGGCTCAAAGTCGACAATTTGTGATCACATGTGCAATTTTTTCCACTCCAAAAAAGGTTAGACCACTCTGACAAACATATCAACACGGTCGGGATTTGATAATTGAGGAAGGTCCTCGGCTGTCGTGCAGCGCCGACGAGACATCAAACTTGACTAAGTAGAGGAAGTAGAAGTAATTACAATGTGAACCTGGGGAAGTATCATTACCTTTACCAGAGGAGAGCTCAGGTGCCAATGGCGGGATTTGGCCAGCCCTAGTCGTCCTGTGGCATGGCAAGATCTACGTCTGACAGTGACAAACACCCCATGTAGATACTTCCAACACTCTTGTTTCTTGTGTGCAGACGAACAATGTTTAGAGTATGAAAGATGTGGGAGGTTAAAAAAACAGCCATCTGTTTCAAGATATTTGACACTAGGAAGCAGCAACCAACGTTAATAGGACACACAAGAAACATTTACTAATATCCATCCATCCTTCCATTTTCTACCGCTTGTCCCTTTCGGGGTGGCGAGGGGGTGGGGCTGGAGCGTATCTCAGCTGCATTCAGACAGAAGGCGGCGTACACCCTGGACAAGTCGCCACCTCATCGCAGGGCCAACACTAATATTTAAAGACGAAATGATGAACATAAACTAGGGCCTCAGCAGGTACTCAACTCACCTGGCCCCCATGGAGAGTTTCATGCCTGATGATTACACTATTTGAAGACAGTTCTAATACACAATATATTATTTATGTATTTAAAGGGGAAAAACACTTTATTTAGAATTTTGTTTATAATCATTATAAAAGACATGACGAGGGATGGATTTCTTTTTTTATGCAGTCTGAATATCAAATACATTTGATCATATTTTTTATTTTTTTTTAAATTTTATTTTAATCTTCTTGTTTACCTGTATGTCATCTTTTTTGTAAGGGGCGATGGAAGCCGGCAGACCCGTCAGCGATCCTGTTCTGTCTCCCTGTAATGTTTGTCTGATCTTGAATGGGATTGTGCTGAAAATTGTAATTTTCCTGAAGGAACTCTCCTGACGGAATAAATAAAGTACTATCTATCTAATCTAATCAATAGTCTGCTTACAATGGAGCCTGTGGCAGCTGTTCAATTTTGCCAATAGAGTCCCTTTAAAAACATCCAAATACTTTCATTAGGGTTTTAAATACATTATGTAAATATATATGTAATTTAGTATCAGGCACATGTATATTAACATTTAATATTTACATATTCTGATCATTTTAAGCATATGCAGTGCATTCATTTCAAAAATGCATCACGTTTTTCTTTTTTATTCATCACTGATTTTTACTCACTGCAGACTTTATGAGACAACCAACATAATAAAAAAATGCTTACTGTATAATGTCTGCTGTCATTACGATGCCGACTTCTGCGACGTTCATATATTCCTATTTAGATTAAACATGTCTCATAAACCTCGCAAAGAAATGAGGTGGATGTGGGGTAGGGAATAAGCGTTTTTTTGTGTCGTTCTCGCCAGTTCCAGGTCCTACAAACCATATGAGTTGGGAAATTGTGTTAGATGTAAATATAAACGGAATACAATGATTTGCAAATCATTTTCAACCCATATTCAGTTGAATATGCTACAAAGACAACATATTTGATGTTCAAACTGATAAACATTTTTTTTGTGCAAATAATCATTAACTTTAGAATTTGATGCCAGCAACACATGACAAAGAAGTTGGGAAAGGTGGCAATAAATACTGATAAAGTTGAGGAATGCTCATTAAACGCTTATATGGAACATCCCACAGGTGTACAGGCTTATTGGGAACAGTTGGGTGCCATGATTGGGTATAAAAGCAGCTTCCATGAAATGCTAAGTAATTCACAAACAAGGATGGGGCGAGGGTCACCACTTTGTAAGCAAATTGTCGAACAGTTTTAGAGCAACATTTCTCAACGAGCTATTGCAAGGAATTTAGGGATTTTACCATCTACGGTCCGGTAAATCATCAAAAAGTTCAGAGAATCTGGAGAAATCACTGCACGTAAGCTTTGATATTACGGACTTTTGAACCCCTCAGGCGGTACTGCATCAAAAACCGACATCAGTGTGTAAAGAATATCACCACATGGGCTCAGGAACACTTCATAAAACCACTGTCAGTAACTACAGTTGGTCGCTACATCTGTAAGTGCAAGTTAAAACTCTACTATGCAAAGCGAAAACTATTTATCAATGATATCCTGAAACACTGCAGGCTTGGCTGGGCCCGAGCTCACCTAAGATGGACTGATGCAAAGTGGAAATGTTTTCTGTGGTCTGACGAGTCCACATTTCAAATTATATTTGGAAACAGAGGACGTGGTGTCCTCCAGAACAAAGAGGAAAATAACCATTCGGATTGTTATAGGTGCAAAATTCAAAAGCCATCATCTGTGATGGTATGGGGGTGTATTAGTGGCCAAGGCATGGGTAACTTACACATCTGTGAAGGCACCATTAATGCTGAAAGGTCCATACAGGTTTTGGAGCAAGATATGTTGTCATCCAAGCAACGTTATCATGGACGCCCCTGCTTATTTTAGAAAGACAAGTGTTACAACAGCGTGGCTTTGTAAAAAACGAGTGCGGGTACTTTCCTGGCCCACCTGCAGTCCAGACCTATCTCCCATCGAAAATGTGTGGCGCATTATGAAGCGTAAAATACGACAGCGGAGACCCAGGACTGTTGAAGGACTGAAGCTCTACATAAAACAAGAATGGGAAAGAATTCCACTTTCAAAGCTTCAACAATTAGTTTCCTCAGTTCCCAAATGTTCATTGAGTGTTGTTAAAAGAAAAGGTGATGTAACACAGTGGAAAACATGCCCTTTCCCATCTACTTTGGCACGTGTTGCAGCCATGAAATTCTAAGTTAATTTTTATTTGCAAAAAGAATAAAGTTTATGAGTTTGAACATCAAATATGTTGTCTTTGTAGTGCATTCAATTGAATATGGGTTGAAAAGAATTTGCAAATCATTGTATTCCGTTTATATTTGCATCTAACAAGATTTCCCAACTCATATGGAAACGGGGTTTGTAAAACGGCGGTCAAAGTGTCCCAACTTGTCGATTTATATACTCAGCCATCTATTTTTCAGGTGAAATTCATGATTTATGATCTAGAAAAAACTTACAAGGAGCAGGGAAGCGAGGAAGCAGCAGACCACTTGATCATGTACTGTAAACATAGGCACACAGGCTTGTGATTAGTTTGTATGCTTCAGCGCTTATAATAACAATATCACTAATACTTGGTTAATATTCAAGTCACAAAATGGAAATGTGTAAATGTTGTCACACTTATCGGATTTCAATTGGCGGTAAAATTGAGCTCCCATTGGCTCTGCTGTGAGTGGACTTTTATTTACTTGTATTTAATATTTAGAATGCATTTAAAAAAAAATCCATCAGTCGTCATGTCTTTCATAATAATGGTGAACAATTGGCACAATTCCAGAAATAAAGTACAGTTCCACTTTAGTGTTTTTATATGAAAATATTGGCCCGAAACATCAGTTTGCTCAATTTCCTCCTTCGCAAGTAAGAAAATTCCTGTCCGTCTTGCAAAAATACCTACACCTCTAACATACAGTATCACTGTATGCAGACACCAGAAATATCAGCACAGGACTACAATAAAAAATCCACCATAATATTTTTACCATAAGTATTTGCAGCCCACTTATGCCCAATGATGAAATGAACCAACCATACATGCATATTGTGACTCCTGCAAGGACCTCATGCAACTACTCAGTATTCATACACCAGGACATCAGATAAGAAATACCAATTGCCTCTTTGTTTTATTCATATAATAATGTCTAACTGTTACCATGACAACTGTCAAGTGCTGCTAGAAGCTTTGGAAGGATTTGCCTATGTTTTTAAGTTGTTGTTCAACCATTTTAACAACAGTGCGTGAATTTGTTTAAATAGGTTTGCGCCTGCTTCTTACTGGAGTGATTTAAAGAAGGGCTATTTATTTATTCTCATCATGTATTTATGTTTGTACTTTTCAGCGAGCCATCTGTGAGGCATTTCACATCTTGATTAGAAATGAACTAAAAAAAACAAAACACTTGAATGGCATTCAGCAGAGCACAGAATTAAATTTAAACCGATTCCCTTTACTTTTATATCATAGCATACAAGTAGATCGGACAGTAGAGCCCCAATATACAAGGGTACGCCAATTAAAATGTCTCTTTTTGACACACTAATTAAGCCCACATTATGCTGCTGCATAGAGGCGCCACCACACGGTACGCCGGCTTGCTCCTCCCCCTCTAAAACCTCCTGCTACCTTGAAGTCGGCCTCCAATTTCCAAATCAGCATTTGCAATAAAAGTTACTGTTGTACATATTTGATTAGTTAAAGTTAAAGTACCAATGATTGTCACACACACACCAGGTGTGGTGAAATTTGCATTTGCATTCGACCCATCCCTATGATCACCCCCTGGGAAGTGAGGGGAGCAGTGGGCATTGGCGGTGCCGCGCCCGGGAATCAGTTATGGTGATTTAAAGGGGAACATTATCACCAGACCTATGCAAGCGTCAATATATACCTTGATGGTGCAGAAAAAAGACCATATATTTTTAACCGATTTCCGAACTCTATCCATCCATCCATCCATCCATCATCTTCCGCTTATCCGAGGTCGGGTCGCGGGGGCAACAGCCTAAGCAGGGAAACCCAGACTTCCCTCTCCCCAGCCACTTCGTCTAGCTCTTCCCGGGGGATCCCGAGGCGTTCCCAGGCCAGCCGGGAGACATAGTCTTCCCAACGTGTCCTGGGTCTTCCCTGTGGCCTCCTACCAGTTGGACGTGCCCTAAACACCTCCCTAGGGAGGCGTTCGGGTGGCATCCTGACCAGATGCCCGAACCACCTCATCTGGCTCCTCTCCATGTGGAGGAGCAGCGGCTTTACTTTGAGTTCCTCCCGGATGGCAGATCTTCTCACCCTATCTCTAAGGGAGAGACCCGCCACACGGCGGAGGAAACTCATTTCGGCCGCTTGTACCCGTGATCTTATCCTTTCGGTCATGACCCAAAGCTCATGACCATAGGTGAGGATGGGAACGCAGATCGACCGGTAAATTGAGAGCTTTGACTTCCGGCTCAGCTCCTTCTTCACCACAACGGATCGGTACAACGTCTGCATTACTGAAGACGCCGCACCGATCCGCCTGTCGATCTCACGATCCACTCTTCCCCCACTCGTGAACAAGACTCCTAGGTACTTTAACTCCTCCACTTGGGGCAGGGTCTCCTCCCCAACCCGGAGATGGCACTCCACCCTTTTCCGGGCGAGAACCATGGACTCGGATTTGGAGGTGCTGATTCTCATTCCGGTCGCTTCACACCTGGCTGCGAACCGATCCAGTGAGAGCTGAAGATCCCGGTCAGATGAAGCCATCAGGACCACATCATCTGCAAAAAGCAGAGACCTAATCCTGCGGTCACCAAACCGGAACCCCTCAACGCCTTGACTGCGCCTAGAAATTCTGTCCATAAAAGTTCCGTTCCGAACTCCAAATGAGTGAATTTTGGCAAATTAAACGCCTTTCTGTTTATCGCTCTGGAGACGATGACGTCAGAATGTGACGTCAACGAGGTAATACAGCCGCCATTTTCATTTTCAACACATTGTAAACATTGGGTCTCAGCTCTGTTATTTTCCGTTTTTTCGACTATTTTTTGGAACCTTGGAGACATCATGCCTCGTCAGTGTGTTGTCGGAGGGTGTAACAACACTAACAGGGAGGGATTCAAGTTGCACAGAAGATGCGAAAGTGTCTGCCGCCAGACCCCCATTGAATGTGCCAGGGTGTCACCACATTTTACCGGCGATGCTACGCTAATCGATGCTAACATGCTATTTACCGGCGGTGCTAAAGCAGACACGGCACGGAGATGTATGGATAACCTGCAGATGCATTTGCAACGATAAAAGTCAACGAAATCACAAAGGTGAGTTTTGTAGATGTTGACTGCCAGCTAATCGATGCTAACATGCTACGCTAATCGATGCCAACATGCTATTTACCGGCGGTGCTAAAGCAGACATGGCACAGAGATGTATGGATAACCTGCAGATGCATTTGCAACGATAAAGTCAACGAAATCACATAGGTGAGTTTTGTTGATGTTGTTGACTTATGTGCTAATCAGACATATTTGGTCGCGGCGTGACTGCCAGCTAATCGATGCTAACATGCTACGCTAATCGATGCTAACATGCTATTTACCGGCGGTGCTAAAGCAGACATGGCACAGAGATGTATGGATAACCTGCAGATGCATTTGCAACTATATTACGTTTCCTTCCACCCAAAAAAAAACACTTACCAATCGAAGGATTTAAGTTGCTCCAGTGTCACAAGATGAGAAAGTCCTGATCGTTTGGTCCGCACATTTTCCCGGCGATGCTAACGCAGCTATTCGGCCATGCTATGTCTATGAATAGCGTCAATAGCTATTCGCTCAATAGCTTCAGTTTCTTCTTCAATACTTTCATACTCCAACCATCTGTTTCAATACATGCGTAATCTGTTGAATCGCTTTAGCAGCTGAAATCCGGGTCTGAATCCGAGCAAATGTTGCTATATCTTGCTGTGCTATTCGCCATTGTTTGTTTACATTGGCAGCACTGTATGACGTCACAGGGAAATGAATAGTCGCATCGCAAATAGCGAAAATCAAGCACTTTAAAGCTTTTTTTAAGGGTATTCCGAGACCGGTAACATTTTGAAAAAAACTTCAAAAAATACAATAAGCCACTAGGAACTGATTTTTATTGTTTTCAACCCTTTTGAAATTGTGATAATGTTCCCCTTTAACCCCCAATTCCAAACCTTGATGGTGAGTCCCAAGCAGGGAGGCAATGGGTCCCATTTTATTTATAGTCTTTGGTATGACTGGGCCGGGGTTTGAACTCACAACCAGAGGTGGGTAGAGTAGCCAGAATTTGTACTCAAGTAAGAGTACTGTTACTTTAGAGATGTATTACTCAAGTAAAAGTAAGAAGTAGTCACCCAAATATTTACTTGAGTAAAAGTAAAAAGTATGTTGTGAAAAAACTACTCAAGTACTGAGTAACTGATGAGTAACCTGTTAGTTTAATGATGACGGCAACAAATAATGCACAAAAACATAAAAATAGCAATGAGCAATTTCAGAGCCAGGAATATCTCTTAAGCAACTAAAACAATATTATATATTAAATAATAATACATTAAAATAAAATAAAAATAAGGCAAATTGAGCCACAATAACTTAACAGCACCATAGGCTCAGTAGGCATTGATTGATTGATTGATTGAAACTTGTATTACTAGATTGCACAGTACAGTACATATTCCCTACAATTGACCACTAAATGGTAACACCCCAATAAGTTTTTCAACGTTAATCAATTACTTAATAAATGACCAAGTCGAGGTGATCTACCTCATATATACATACACACACATATCATATATATATATATATATATATATATATATATATATATATATATATATATATATATATATATATATACACACATACACACATATATATATATATATATACATACCTTTATATATGCAGTATATAATTTTTATTTATTTATTTTGCCGTTTTTGTTCACATGTTAAAGGTGTTTTAATGAATATACATGCATGTTTAACATATAGATTCCTATCTTTAATAAAGACAAAAATATAAGTTGATGTATTACCTGATTCTGATGACTTGCATTGATTGGAATCAGACAGTAGTGCTGATAAAGTTCCGGTTTTCAAATGGAGGAGAAAAAAAGTTCCTTCTTCCTGTCTAATACCACATGAAAGTCGTTGGTTTTTGGCATCTTATTTGTCCAGCTTCCATATTCGTTTTTATACACTTTACAAGAAATACATTGGCGGCAAACTCCGTAGTTTGCTAGCTTGTTTGCTCTGGCTTTCGGAGACTCTTATTTTGTTAGCGCAGGCGCGATGGAGCGGCGCTTTTATTGTGAAGACAGGAACTGTGCGAACAGTCTTTAGGCTTTTGACGGGAAGTACGGTTGAAATAAAAAGTGTCTTTTTTCCTTTACACTTTTGATTGATTGGTTGATTGATTGAAACTTTTCTTAGTAGATTGCACAGTACAGTACATATTCCGTACAATTGACCACTAAATGGTAACACCCCAATAAGTTTTTCAACATGTCGGGTTCTACGTGTGACGGTCACGTGACCACCTGGCTCTGTTTGATTGGTCCAACGTCACAAGTGACTGCATTTGATTGGTGAAACGCAGGCATGCGTAGTTCCTACTTTGAATGCGTGTCTGACAAAATCAAAACAAACAAAACAAACATTAACAGATCGATTAAAAAAAGTAGCGAGTAGCGACCCGATTGCAGATAAATGGAGCGGAGTAAAAGTAGCGTTTCTTCTCTATAAATATACTCAAGTAAAAGTAAAAGTATGTTGCATAAAAACTACTCTTAGAAGTACAATTTATCCCAAAAGTTACTCAAGTAGATGTAACAGAGTAAATGTAGCGCGTTACTACCCACCTCTGCAAAGCAACCTACCGATCTCAGGGCGGACACGCTAACCACTAGGCCACTGAGTAGGTCAGTTCCAGAATCCTTCCCCATCTTAATTGCTGCTGTTGACAAAGGAAGACAACAGGCTAAATGCATGCAAACACAACCCAGGTTAAAGCCTTAGCTATGTTTCGAACATTTATTAAAAACATTTTAGCTTATAAAATGTACAGGTACTTACCTCTGATTAGTGTGAATGAAAGATTATTGATAAAACAGATGGCATCAGTGTCACATTATACATTTTACCGTTATAAATACAAATATATTTTAGGGGTGTGCGGTCAAGGCAACTTGGTGAAGCAGAACCTCACATGTTTGGATGATTTGAAAAACTAATAAATAATTCAATATATATTTGTATGTGTTCATAAAACTGCATTATCAATGTATTTTCTGTATGATTAAAAACATGTTTAAACATTTAAATTTTGTAAAAATGGGCACATTCCGTGCAAATTTAGAGATTTACAGTACAGGAAGCCGATATTAACAGCGTATGCACACACACACCAGTTCAGTGGCCTTGTGGTTAGAGTGTTCGCCCTGAGACTGGAAGGTCGTGAGTTCAAACCCCGGCGTATTCATACCAAAGACTTAAAAAAAAAAAATGGGACCCATTGCCTCCGTGCTTGGCAATCAGCATCAATGATTCCTGATTATCGCACATGCTGCTGCTCACTGCTCCCCTCACCTCCCACAGGGTGAACATGGGAATGGGTCAAATGCAGAGGACACTGTTGCGATCCGCTGCTCGTTTCGTTCCATGTTTGTAGTTTTGATTCCTTCTTGTATCACATTTTGTAGTTTGACCTCCTTATTTCCTGTTTGCTTTGTCACCATGGTAGCTTATTAGTTCACCTGCCCCTTGCTTTCGACGCACACCTGTTTCTATTTTGATTACTGCCCTTTCTGTTCACTCATCCTCGAACTCTAATTAGCTCACATGCAACAGTTGAAGACTTGCTTTCCTTATTACTACTCGCTAGCTATCGCGCTGCAGTTAGCCGATTTCTAGCTCTCATGCTAATCGTTTTGTTTTCCCTTTTTTGTGCCCTCGTGTCCAGTGTTTGTGTTTTCGTTCGTTTTTCCTAGCTTTCCATGCTAGCTCTTTTGTTTGCCTTTCTGTTAGCACCAGTGTTTTTGTTCTTAGCCTGTTTTGAGTTAAATAAATCATTATTTCTTACCTCATGCTGACGCATCCTATGCCACACAAGCTTCACAGACACATTTCGATGGTTGAGACTTAAACGTTAACTTAAGTTTTTGTGCAAGGGACCGTGTCCTGAGTGCACTGAAAGGATATATAATAGAAACCACACAAGGCAGTGTCTAATTCATGTACTGCTTTAGCGAATACTGTATTTCCTGAATGCTTGAGTGCTGTTCTGCTCTACGATGTTTGTTGGATTCGTTTATGTAGCGCAGGGGTGCCCATTACGTCGATCGCGAGCTACCAGTCGACCGCGGGGGGTGTGTCAGTCGATCTCCAGCCAGGCTTTTAAAAAAAATAGACCTAAAAATGAGTGATCATCAATCTTCACCAAGACGTCACTTAAATGACATTCACGGTACCGGAGGGTCTTGTGAGATGACGCTGGCTGCTGCAAGATCATTATTATGAAAATATGACCGAGAGGAAGGCGAGAAACACTTTTTATTTCAACAGACTCTCGCGCCGTACCTTCCGTCAACACTCTAAAGGCCGACTGCACATTTCCTATCTTCACAATAAAAGCCCTGTTTCATGCTGCCTGCGCTAACTAAATACAGAGTCTTGGAAAACTGGCGTGCACAAGCGATCCCTCAGAAAGCTGGCGTGCACATCACTTGTTCACGCCAGCTTTCCGAGACTCTTATTTTGTTAGCGCAGGCAGCATGAAGCAGGGCTTTTATTGTGAAGATAGGAAATGTGCAGTCGGCCTTTAGAGTTTTGACGGAAGGGACGGCGCGAAAATCTGTTGAAATAAAAAGTGTTTCTCGCCTTCCTCTCTGTCATTTTTTCATAATAATGAAGTGGCAGCAGCCAGCGTCATCTCACAAGACCCTCGGGTGCCGTGAATGTCAATCAAGCAAGCTACGGAATTTGCCGCCAATGTTTTTCTTGTAAAGTGTATGGAAGCTGGATGAATGAGATGCCAAAAACCAACCACTTTCATGTGGTATTGTACAGAAAGGACAACTTTTTTTCTCCTCCATTTGAAAATGTGGGCGTTATCATCATTACTGTCTGATTCCAATTAATGCAAGTCATCAGAATCAGGTAATACACCAACTTATATTCTTGTCTTTGTGAAAGAAAGACATCTATATGTGTTACACATGCTTGTATTATCATTAAACACATTTAACTTGTTTACAAAAATGTCTCTTTCATAAATAAATAAATATAAATGATATATATAAATGAGGTAGATCCCCTCGAGTTGGTCAATTGAAAAGTAGCTCGCCTGCAGAAAATGTGTGGGCACCCCTGATGTAGCGTTTCTACAAGTAGTTAACCATTACCAGGGTCGTAGAAGTCACAAAACCTTGACTTTCTGTCATGTTATCCTTAATCTCCCTTTTAACAGATACTTCAGCGTGAACCAGAGCTCCGGCATGCTGTCCATGCGACAGAACACTCCGGCAGGGAGTTACTGGATGAGAGTCGGGGTCTCGGATGGCGTGTGGCCCGATGTGATATCGGGAGTCAGAGTTCATGTGAGAGATCTCGAAGAAAAAGCTGTTCTGTCGTCTGCTTCACTACGATTGACTGGTAATCAACTACACAAACATCACTGCTCAAAATGAAAATAAAATTTTTCATTGAATCGAATGACTTACAAAAGACATTCAAATAATAACATGTCTTATTCATGTCGATTAATATCATTTTGAAGCTGATATTGAAAGAGGCGGCAGAAACTGATTGGGTCTTTTCAGGTTATCAATCCAGCCCAGACTGAAAAAAGTATACTTTGGGGCTTTTATAGTATTATTTTATTACAGCCCAAAGAGCTATTAGAAGTGTTTGCAGTAAAAGTGTTAATTTGTCTGCCTGTCTTCTAGCAACAAATCAGAGTGCTAAAGGTCAAATTGGCGGTGTCAGGTAAAGTCATTGACATTTAAAAGCCATTCTGAGACGAGTCGAAGGCTATTATGGAAGCGTTTGACACCCAGTCGTCATTTTTGGAGATTAAAGATGATATATTCTCCATTTATTAATGGAAGGTGGCCACAGGGGATTGATTGTACGAACTAAATGCAATATATTGACAGCATTATTTAAACATTTTCCACTGAGGGCCGTACAGTGAAAAATCAACGGATGCGAGGGCCATTTTGATCATTTTCATTCACAAAACTAATTTACAAAGAAAATGTTTTTCCGTTACATTACTACACCCGTATGCGCTTTTTTTCCCACCACTTTTTGTGTTTTTCCATTTTTTTAGTAATGGTATTTTCAGAAAAACGTTCTGCTTCTTTCTTCACATAATACTAATAGCTGTCAGGCTTGCCACTGACAGTTTGTTTGTGTTTTAGTTTTTCCTCTGTGTGTTTAGTATTTCCTGTCCTTAGCACTCCCTGAGTGCTTTGTTTCCCCTCAGCTGCGGGTAAGTGGCACCTGGCCACACCTGGTGTCAATCAGCCCGCTTCTATTTGTACCTGCTTTGTCTTCCAGTCAGTGCTGGATTATTGATTTGTCGATGTCACTCCTTGTCGCTCTTGTCATGTATTATCCCTCCTGTCATGTCATACCTTGTTGTCTTTGCAGCATAGCGGTAAGCTGTATTCGTTTGATGTTTGTAGCTTACTGTGCTTTCATTTTACAAGTACGACTTCTGTTTTCCTGCTCGCTAGCCGCTCGCTTCCACGCTAGGCCCCTTTTTGTTTTTGCTATCTTCCATACTAAGTCTCCTTTTTGTTTTCTAGCTCCCATGCTAGCTCTCTGTGTTTGTTATCCGCCCACGTGTGCGCTTTTTGTTTGTACCCTTTGTTTTTGTCTTGGTGTTTTAAATTAAATCCCGTTTTCCTGCAAAATGCCTCCCTCTTTCTCTGCATCTTGGGGTTCGTCTACAACATTGACAATAGCGTAGTTAAATCAAAGTCTTAACAAATAATAATTGTTTCCACGTAGAGATTAAATAATTCCGCCATGGCTTCTTAAGCACATTTTAGAAATGGACATGGATCAATAGTAGGAGATGCTGGAATACCACTTGTGTGTAACGCAATTAGCAACTATGCAGGCTTTGATCAACTCAGGGGTTGTCATTGACGAGCCATTCGTTGAACCCGTACTCTCTTTGTCTCCCTAAGGCATAACCACGAGAGATTTTATCGACTCTCGTGTCGTGAGGAAGAGTCGGCTGGAGACACTCTGGGACTTCTTGTCCGAGACCCTGTCTGTCAGACCGGGCAGCATTAACATTTTCAGCATAGCCAACAGAGGGGAAGAAAGGCTGGACATCCATTTCTACGTGCTGTCTGATTCGGGCTACATGCATTCGGAGAAGCTGCATGGGTTTCTCAATGCTCATAAGAAGAAGGTACTTGCGCTGATTTGTATGCTCGATTATAGAACCACAAGGACCCTTAGTGGCCTTGTGGTTAGAGTGTCCGCCCTTACTATAGAACATTGGTTCTCAAACTTTTTACAGTGATGTACCCCCTGTGAAAATTTTTTTAGTTCAAGTACGCCCTAATCAGAGCAAAGCATTTTTGATTGAGAAAAATAAAGAAGTAAAATACAGCACTATGTCATCAGTTTATTATTTATTAAATTGTATGACAGTGCACAAATATTGCTAATTTCTAGTGGTCTTTCTTGAACTATTTGGAAAAATAGATATAAAAATAACTAAAAACTTGTTGAAAAAAAACAAGTGATTCAATTTTAAATAAAGATTTCTACACATAGAAGTAATTGAAGTAAAAGGAAAAAAATGTACGACTGAATGACAGACAGAAATACTCATTTTTTTATATATATTTATTTATTAAAGGTAAATTGAGCAAATTGTCTATTTCTGGCAATTTAAGTGTGTATCAAACATGTAGCCCTTCGCATTAATCAGTACCCAAGAAGTAGCTCTTGGTTTCAAAAAGGTTGGTGAACCCTGATGTAGAGCGTCCTCCCTGAGACCGGTAGGTCGTGAGTTCAAACCGAGTCATACCAAAGACTATAAAAAATGCCACCCATTACCTTCCTTCTTGGCACTCTGCTTGTAATTGGGGGTTAAATCACCAAAATGATTCCCGAGCGCGGATAACCGCTGCTTTTCGCTGCTGCTCACTGCTCCCCTCACCTCCCAGGAGGTGGAACAAGGAGATTTTACTGTTTTAATTGATTTTACCCTTTAAAATAGTTTTTAATCATATTTGTTTTTATATTGGTTGTATATTTATTTATTTTTTTGTTTGTTTTTATTCAGTCATTGGTGGGGCATAATATATATATATATATATATATATATATATACTTTTTTTTTTAATTTAATTTTATTTATTTATTTATTTACAATTGTTTTTAACATGGCTGTGCAGCACTTTGGAAACGTTATTGTTGTTTAAATGTGCTATATAAATAAAGTGGATTGGATTGGATTGGATGGGTCTAATGCAGAGGGTAATTTCACCACACCTAGTGTGTGTGTGACTATCAGTGGTACTTTAACTCTTAAGAATAAATATCAAACATTCAACAATACACTTGGGGGCTGAAATAGATAAAAGGGTATTTACCTCCTGTCTAACTTATTGTCTTTTTTTACCCCCCAAACTGTCTTTCATCCGTGTTTGCATGTGCATTCTTTAATTACCCTGTCAAAAGGAAACATGCACCACTGCTTCAACAATCCCTTAGAACACTGAATGCAGATAAGATTACGGTATCTTTTTATTCTTATCCAGCCAACAAACCAAGTCCGTTTCTTTTTCCCGTGTGTTCATTATAGTACTTCACATCACTGTCAACTCCGGCGATACCAGTTCTCGTATCGCTGCTGACAGATATTATGCTCTCTATGTAATTCTCCCTTGTCTCTCCCAATTCCCTTTGCAGCTGCAGTCACTGCTGCGTGTCCACGTGAACCAAGTGCAGGTGGATGAGTGCGTACACGCCGACTGCAAGGCACGGGGCGGATGCTTCACACAGCTGAGCATCGGTGATTTGCCCGTCCTTGTGGACTCCGATGCGTTATCCCTGGTCTCGGTGAAGGTGACGACCTCAGCTGTCTGTGGGTGCAGCTCCAGAGAGTTGACCCACCGAAGCTGTTCTTCCTACAGCGATAATCCATGCCTTAATGGGGGGACCTGCATCGACGCCCATAATGGATACAGGTTAGTACACAGCCAGAGTAGGCATGCACTACTCTCTCTTCATGCTTCCTTGGATCAGTGTTTTTCAACCACCAGTAGTGTGCCATGGGAGATTATCTAATTTCAATCAATCAATCAATGTTTATTTATATAGCCCCAAATCACAAATGTCTCAAAGGACTGCACAAATCATTAGGACTACAACATCCTCGGAAGAACCCACAAAAGGGCAAGGAAAACTCACACCCAGTGGGCAGGGAGAATTCACATCCAGTGGGACGCCAGTGACAATGCTGAGTATGAGAAACCTTGGAGAGGACCCCCCCCCCCTCTAGGGGACCGAAAGCAATGGATGTCGAGCGGGTCTAACATGATACTGTGAAAGTTCAATCCATAGTGGCTCCAACACAGCCGCGAGAGTTCAGTTCAAAGCGGATCCAAGACAGCAGCGAGAGTCCCGTCCACAGGAGACCATCTCAAGCGGAGGCGGATCAGCAGCGTAGAGATGTCCCCAATCGATACAGGCGAGCGGTCCATCCTGGGTCCCGACTCTGGACAGCCAGTACTTCATCCATGGTCATCGGACCGGACCCCCTCCACAAGGGAGGGGGGGACATAGGAGAAAGAAAAGAAGCGGCAGATCAACTGGTCTAAAAAGGAGGTCTATTTAAAGGCTAGAGTATACAGATGAGTTTTAAGGTGAGACTTAAATGCTTCTACTGAGGTAGCATCTCGAACTGTTACCGGGAGGGCATTCCAGAGTACTGGAGCCCGAACGGAAAACGCTCTATAGCCCGCAGACTTTTTTTGGGCTCTAGGAATCACTAATAAGCCGGAGTCCTTTGAACGCAGATTTCTTGCCGGGACATATGGTACAATACAATCGGCAAGATAGGATGGAGCTAGACCGTGTAGTATTTTATACGTAAGTAGTAAAACCTTAAAGTCACGTCTTAAGTGCACAGGAAGCCAGTGCAGGTGAGCCAGTACAGGTGTAATGTGATCAAACTTTCTTGTTCTTGTCAAAAGTCTAGCAGCCGCATTTTGTACCAACTGTAATCTTTTAATGCTAGACATGGGGAGACCCGAAAATAATATGTTACAGTAATCGAGACGAGACGTAACAAACGCATGGATAATGATCTCGGCGTCTTTAGTGGACAAAATGGAGCGAATTTTAGCGATATTTCAACTATTTCGGTTGTAAATGTTTTTTTGCAAAGCAGTAATTATAGTCTGCAAATGATGTGTTGTTGTTCAGTGTCGGTGCTGTCTAGAGCGCGGCAGAGTAACCATGTAATACTCTTCCATATCCGTAGGTGGCAGCCGGTAGCTAATTGCTTTGTATATGTCGGAAACAGCGGGAGGCAGAGTGCAGGTAAAAAAGTGTATAATGCTTAAACCAAAAATTAACAAAAGGTGAGTGCCCCTAAGAAAAGGCATTGAAGCTTAGAGAAGGCTACGCGGAACGAAACTAAAACTGAACTGGCTACAAAGTATCAATCAATCAATCAATGTTTATTTATATAGCCCTAAATCACAAATGTCTCAAAGGACTGCACAAACCACTATGACTACGACGTCTTCGGAAGAACCCACATAAGGGCAAGGACAATTCACACCCAGTGGGACGCCAGTGACAATGATGACTATGAGAAACCTTGGAGAGGACCCCCCTGATATGGAAGAGTATTACACGGTTACTCTGCCGAGCTCTAGACAGCACCGACACTCAACAACAACACATTATTTGCTGACTATAAATACTGGTTTGCAAAAAATATTTTTTGCCCCAAATAGGTGAAATTAGATGATCTCCCACGGCACACCAGACCTTATCTCACGGCACAATAGTGTGCCGCGGCACAGTGGTTGAAAAACATTGGTATAGTCAGTGCAATTATGAGTGAGGAGACTGACTGTTGTGCTCTGTGGCAAATTCCATCCATGCATCGATTTTCTACCGCTTGTCCCTCTTGGGGTCGCTGGGGTGCTGGAGCCTATCCCAGCTGCATTCGGGCAGAAGGCAGTGTACACCCTGGACAAGTCGTCTCCTCATCACAGGGCCAACACATATAGACAACATTCACAATCACATTCACACTCTGGGGCCAATTTTTACGCTTCAAAATACACCCGGATGAGACTTAAAGGGGACTTATGATGATTTTTAATCAACTTTTAAAACACTTCCATCTGTTTTGGAATCCAGATATTATGTATTAGATATGTTTTGGTGAACATTTTGCATACATCTTGCTCCACAATCACATTTATGACTTACTTTGTCTGCAAGCATTCGGGTGGGCTCGGTTGGTAGAGCAGCAGTGCCAGCAACTTGAGGGTTGCAGGTTCAATCCCCACGTCCGCCATCCTAGTCACTGCCGTTGTGTCCTTGGGCAAGACACTTTACCCACATGCTCCCAGTGCCACCCACACTGGTTTAAATGTAACTTAGATGTTGGGTTTCCCTATGTAAAAGCACTTTGAGTCACGAGAGAAAAGCGCTATATAAATATAATTCACTTCACATTCACGTATTGCAAATGAAACCACGACCCACCCTCACCAAGGCTATCATAATTTATACTTTGAAAATGTACACTGTTCAGTGTACAGTACAGGTCAAAGGTTTGGACACAACTCCTCATTTTAATGTGTTTTCTTTATTTGAAGTGAAGTGAATTACATTTATATAGCGCTTTTCTCTAGTGACTCAAAGCACTTTACATAGTGAAACCCAATATCTAAGTTACATTTAAACCAGTGTGGGTGGCACTGGGAGCAGGTGGGTAACGTGTCTTGCCCAAGGACACAACGGCAGTGACTAGGATGGCGGAAGCGGGGATTGAACCTGCAACCCTCAAGTTGCTGGCACGGCCGCTCTACCAACCGAGCTATGCCGCCCACCTTTTTTCATTTTCATGACTATTTACTGTTTACCTCTTGAAGCTCATCAAGAGAATGCCAAGAGTGTGCAAAAGAGTAATTAGAGCAAATGGTGGCTATTTTGAAGACTCTATAATATAAAACATGTTTTTAGTTATTTCACCTTTTTTTTTGTTAAGTACAAACCCCGTTTCCATATGAGTTGGGAAATTGTGTTAGATGTAAATATAAACAGAATACAATGATTTGCAAATCCTTTTCAACCCATATTCAGTTGAATATGCTACAAAGACAAGATATTTAATGTTCAAACTCATAAACTTTATTTATTTTTGGAAAATAATAATTAACTTGGAATTTCATGGCTGCAACATTTGCCGACGTAGTTAGGAAAGGGCATGTTCACCACTGTGTTACATCACCTTTTGCTTTAACAACACTCAATAAATGTTTGGGAACTGAGGAAACTAACTGTGGAAACTTTGAAAGTGGAATTCTTTCCCATTCTTGTTTTATGTAGCGCTTCAGTCGTTCAACAGTCCGGGGTCTCCGCTGTCGTATTTTACGCTTCATAATGCGCCACACATTTTCGATGGGAGACAGGTCTGGACTGCAGGCGGGCCAGGAAAGTATCCGCACTCTATTTTTACGAAGCTACGCTGTTGTAACATGTGCTGACTGTGGCTTGGCATTGTCTTGCTGAAAAAAGCCGGGGCGTCCGTGAAAAAGACGGCGCTTAGATATCAGAATTTGTTGTTCCAAAACCTGTATGTACCTTTCAGCATTAATGGTGCCTTCACAGATGTGTAAGTTACCCATGACTTGGGCACTAATGCACCCCCATACCATCACACATGCTGGCTTTTCAACTTTGCGTCGATAACAGTCTGGATGGTTCGTTTCCCCTTTGGTCCGGATGACACGCTGTCGAATATTTCCCCAAAAATTTGAAATGTGGACTCGTCCGACCACAGAACTCTTTTTCACTTTGCGTCAGTCCATCTTAGATGATCTCGGGCCCAGAGAAGCCGGCGGCGTTTCTGGATGTTGTTGATAAATGGCTTTCGCTTTACATAGTAGAGCTTTAACTTGCACTTACAGATGTAGCGACTAACTATTTAGTGACAGTGGTTTTCTGATGTCTTCCTGAGCCTATGTGGTGATATCCTTTAGAGATTGATGTCGATTTTTGATACGTCTGAGGAATCGAAGGTCACAGTCAGTCAATGTTGGTTTCCGGCTATGATGCTTACCTGGAGTGATTTCTCCAGATTCTCTGAACCTTTTGATGATATTATGGAGCGTAGATGTTGAAATCCCTAAATTTCTTGCAATTGCACTTTGAGAAACCTTGTTCTTAATCTGTTTGACAATTTGCCCACGTAGTTGTGGACAAAGGGGTGTACCTCGCCCCATCCTTTCTTGTGAAAGACTGAGCATTTTTGGCACCCACCTGTTCCCAATTAGCCTGCACACCTGTGGGATGTTCCAAATAAGTGTTTGATGAGTATTCCTCAACTTTATCAGTAATTATTGCCACCTTTCCCAACTTCTTTGTCATGTGTCGCTGGCATAAAATTCTAAAGTTAATGATTATTTGCAAAAAAAAAAAATGTTTATCAGTTTGAACATGAAATATGTTGTCTTTGTAGCATATTCAACTGAATATGGGTTGAAAATGATTTGCAAATCATTGTATTCTGTTTATATTTACATCTAACACAATTTCCCAACTCATATGGAAACAGGGTTCGTGCAATCCCCGAAGAGGGCACTTTAAGTTGATGATTACTTCAAAGTGTAGAAATCTTTATTTATAATTGAATCACTTGTTTATTTTTCAACAAGTTTTTAATTATTTTTATACATTTTTTTTTCCAAATAGTTTAAGAAAGACCACTACAAATTAGCAATATTTTGCACTGTTATACAATTTAATAAATCAGAAACAGATGACATAGTGCTGTATTTTACTTCTTTAGCTTTATTTTTTTTCAACCAAAAATGCTTTGCTCTGATTAGGGGGTACTTGAATTAAAAAAAATGTTTAAAAGGGGTACATCACTGAAAAAAAGGTTGAGAACCACCGCATTAGACAATAATGAATATAAGCCATAACAATCTGACAGCCTGAAGTAGAGAGGAAGGCTCTCAGTACTCTGTGTCTAATCAGTACGTCCACTTTACTATGAAGTCAAAATGCAGCCAACCTTAAAAAAAAAGCCAGCAAAACTTAGCGGGCTTAGGTGTGTGCAAGCTGTTGTCATTGTGGTACATTTTTAGTTTATTTTATACCTGCATTATCCTTTCCATCCTTTGTAACTGAGCTACTGTGTGGAACAATTCCCCTTGTGGATCATTAAAGTTTGTCTATAAGTCTAAGTTTAATATGCATATCCAACATTGTAATAATGTTTATAAATCAGAAAAGGCAAACATCAAGTTTCAAGCAAATAAAATACATTTTTAAAATTTTTCTTTTCTTTTCTTTTCTTAGTTTATTTCGAACATGACATAAATACAACATTATACATCAGTTAAATTCATCATTTCGCAATACACAATGGGGCGGCATAGCTCGGTTGGTAGAGTGGCCGTGCCAGCAACTTGAGGGTTGCAGGTTCGATTCCCGCTTCCGCCATCCTAGTCACTGCCGTTGTGTCCTTGGGCAAGACACTTTACCCACCTGCTCCCAGTGCCACCCACACTGGTTTAAATGTAAATTAGATATTGGGTTTCACTATGTAAAGCGCTTTGAGTCACTAGAGAAAAGCGCTATATAAATATAATTCACTTCACTTCACAATACATCATGTCCGAAAAGGAGTAGGAAGAAGCAAAGCTTATTTAATCCTACCCCTTTTCCACTTCAGAGCGCCCACAATATATACAATTATTCACTGACCTTCTTTACAGCAAAATATCAAAATAGCAAAATGACATCTATGAGTGATTAACACAGCAGTTTTCTAACATGTACTTAATTATTTCAGTCATTATTAACATACTAAGATGAAGAATATCTTATTTTCAATAAGTTTCAATCAATCAATCAATGTTTACTTATATAGCCCTAAATCACTAGTGTCTCAAAGGGCTGCACAAACCACTACGACATCCTCGGTAGGCCCACATAAGGGCAAGGAAAACTCACACCCAGTGGGACGTCGGTGACAATGATGACTATGAGAACCTTGGAGAGGAGGAAAGCAATGGATGTCGAGCGGGTCTAACATGATACTGTGAGAGTTCGATCCATAATGGATCCAACACAGTCGCGAGAGTCCAGTCCAAAGCGGATCCAACACAGCAGCGAGAGTCCCGTTCACAGCGGAGCCAGCAGGAAACCATCCCAAGCGGAGGCGGATCAGCAGCGCAGAGATGTCCCCAGCCGATACACAGGCGAGCAGTACATGGCCACTGGATCGGACCGGACCCCCTCCACAAGGGAGAGTGGGACATAGAAGAAAAAGAAAAGAAACGGCAGATCAACTGGTCTAAAAAGGGAGTCTATTTAAAGGCTAGAGTATACAAATGAGTTTTAAGGTGAGACTTAAATGCTTCTACTGAGGTAGCATCTCGAACTGTTACCGGGAGGGCATTCCAGAGTACTGGAGCCCGAACGGAAAACGCTCTATAGCCCGCAGACTTTTTTTGGGCTTTGGGAATCACTAATAAGCCGGAGTCCTTTGAACGCAGTGTTTCTCATAATACTTCTCTTAATACTTCTTCTTTGTACTTTGTGTTTCTCATAATACTTCTCATAATACTTCTTCTTTGTACTTTGTAAGCACTATTCTTGCGTTACATTCCTACAATTAAATTGTAGGAATTAAATAACTGGGGGTAATTTTTAAAGTAATCGTAATTTAGAATATGCACGGATGTAATTTACTTTGATAAATCACGTTTAATTCAGATTCAAAATGATAAATAATCCGATTTTTCCTTTTAATCATCGTTTGACACCAATAAAATAAATAGAACCAAGGTCATGCCGAGGCATCCCGGCCATTACCATAAATTATGAATCTTGGAACTCGGCAGGCGCGCCCGTAATTATTGAGACGTCTTTAAAATGAGTTGATCTCCATGAGACTCAGTGGAGTCAGCATGCGGTACATTCCATGCTAACACTAATGCCCGGATTAAATAAATATAGGGCAGGGGGATTAGTCCAACTCGGGGGCCTTCCCTCTATGCGCACAACTTCAGAAAATCTAATTTAATTCCTTTTACATGAACCTACAAGTTTGTCAGAGGCGTAGTCTTCAAAGCGGGGATGCACAGAACCTGTTCTAACCCCCCCTATTTATCTTTTTTAAAGTTGTTTCTGGTGGAGCTGTTTTGCTGCAATGAGACCCTGTTATGTGGAAAGAAAAACTCTCCCATGTAAGCCGAATAGTACGTGTTCTCATATAAACGCGGTCAAGTCAAACATTTAATGTTCACTATTCTTGCAAGCTTAAAGGCCTACTGAAAGCCACTACTAGCGACCACGCAGTCTGATAGTTTATACATCAATGATGAAATATTAACATTGCAACACATGCCAATACGGCCTTTTTAGTTTACTAAATTGCATTTATAGATATCCCGCAGAGTTTCTTGTTGAAAACGTCGCAGACTGCCAGGACATATTAGCGCAGCATCAAAAGTCGTCTCTTTTCATCGCGCAATTACACAGTATTCTGAACATCTGTGTTGCTGAATCTTTTGCGATTTGTTCAATTAATAATGGAGACGTCAAAGAAGAAAGATGTAGGTGGGAAGCTTTAGCCTTTAGCCACACAAACACACGGCGATTCCTTGTTTAAAAATTCCCGGAGGTGAAGCTTCGACTACTGTAACGTATTATTTTCGGGTCTCCCCATGTCTAGCATTAAAAGATTACAGTTGGTACAAAATGCGGCTGCTAGACTTTTGACAAGAACAAGAAAGTTTGATCACATTACGCCTGTACTGGCTCACCTGCACTGGCTTCCTGTGCACTTAAGATGTGACTTTAAGGTTTTACTACTTACGTATAAAATACTACACGGTCTAGCTCCATCTTATCTTGCCGATTGTATTGTACCATATGTCCCGGCAAGAAATCTGCGTTCAAAGGACTCCGGCTTATTAGTGATTCCCAAAGCCCAAAAAAAGTCTGCGGGCTATAGAGCATTTTCCGTTCGGGCTCCAGTACTCTGGAATGCCCTCCCGGTAACAGTTCGCGATGCCACCTCAGTAGAAGCATTTAAGTCTCACCTTAAAACTCATTTGTATACTCTAGCCTTTAAATAGACTCCCTTTTTAGACCAGTTGATCTGCCGTTTCTTTTCTTTTTCTTCTATGTCCCACTCTCCCTTGTGGAGGGGGTCCGGTCCGATCCGGTGGCCATGTACTGCTCGCCTGTGTATCGGCTGGGGACATCTCTGCGCTGCTGGTCCGCCTACGCTTGGGATGGTTTCCTGCTGGCTCCGCTGTGAACGGGACTCTCGCTGCTGTGTCTTGGATCCTCTTTGGACTGGACTCTCGTGACTGTGTTGTATCCATTGTGGATTGAACTTTCACAGTATCCTGTTAGATCCGCTCGACATCCATTGCTTTCCTCCTCTCCAAGGTTCTCATAGTCATCATTGTCACCGACGTCCCACTGGGTGTGAGTTTTCCTACCGAGGATGTCGTAGTGGTTTGTGCAGCCCTTTGAGACACTAGTGATTTAGGGCTATATAAGTAAACATTGATTGATTGATTGATTGATACTCTGGATCAGAGCGGTCAAGCGAACATGGATCCCGACCACTTGTCAACCGGCAGGTTTCGGTGAGAAAATTGTGGTAAAAAGTCGCCTCTTACCTGAGCTTGCGCCGTCCATGCAGCTGACGTCGACTTCCCTCAGAGATTGGCCTCAACACACCCGTGGCCACATCTGTAGGGCGGCATGGCGAAGTGCAGGGGTGGGCATTACGTCGATCGCGATCGACTGGTCGATCTCGGAGGGTGTGTCAGTCGATCTCAAGCCAGGCATTAAAAAATGTACATAAAAATGAGCAATCATCAATCATACCAAGACTTCACTTTCGTCAGTTGTTTGACATTCTCGGCACCCGAGGATCTTGTGAGATGACGCTGGCTGCTGCGAGCTCATATTTAAGAAAAAAATCACTAACAGGGCGGACGCATAGAAACACATTTTATTTCTAGAGACTCCGTACCTACTGTCAAAACTCTAAAGACCGACTGCACAGTTCCTGTCTTCACCATAAAAGACCTGTTTCATCCTGCCTGTGCTAACAAAATAAGAGTCTCAGAAAGCTAGCAAGCTACGGAGTTTGATGCCAATGTATTTCTCCCCCGCCCTCAGCGACCGCTTTCTCACTTGCTTGCCCACCCGCACACTCACTGACGTCACTCACCTGCTGCCAGACATTAAAGGGCCACACACATATGCTACTCTCATAACAAAGTGTTTAAAAACGAGTATGCAAGTTGGACAAATGAGATGCCAAATCCAACCACTTTCATGTGGTATTGGACAGAAAGGAGGACTTTTTTCATCCATCCATCCATCCATCTTCTTCCGCTTATCCGAGGTCGGGTCGCGGGGGCAACAGCCTAAGCAGGGAAACCCAGACTTCCCTCTCCCCAGCCACTTCGTCTAGCTCTTCCCGGGGGATCCCCAGGCGTTCCCAGGCCAGCCGGGAGACATAGTCTTCCCAACGTGTCCTGGGTCTTCCCCGTGGCCTCCTACCGGCTGGACGTGCCCTAAACACCTCCCTAGGGAGGCGTTCGGGTGGCATCCTGACCAGATGCCCGAACCACCTCATCTGGCTCCTCTCGACGTGGAGGAGCAGCGGCTTTACTTTGAGTTCCTCCCGGATGGCAGAGCTTCTCACCCTATCTCTAAGGGAGAGCCCCGCCACACGGCGGAGGAAACTCATTTCGGCCGCTTGTACCCGTGATCTTATCCTTTCGGTCATGACCCAAAGCTCATGACCATAGGTGAGGATGGGAACGTAGATCGACTGGTAAATTGAGAGCTTTGCCTTCCGGCTCAGCTCCTTCTTCACCACAACGGATCGGTACAACGTCCGCATTACTGAAGACGCCGCACCGATCCGCCTGTCGATCTCACGATCCACTCTTCCCCCACTCGTGAACAAGACTCCTAGGTACTTGAACTCCTCCACTTTTTTTTTCCTCCATTTGAAAATGCGGACGTTATCATCATTACTGTCTAATTCCAATCAATGCAAGTCATCAGAATCAGGTAATACACCAACTTATATTCTTGTCTTCATGAAAGAAAGGAATCTATGTGTGTTAAACATGCTTGTATTATCATTAAACACCATTAACTTGTTAACAAAAATGTCTCTTTCATAAATAAATAAATATAAATTATAAATAGGAATGAGGTAGATCCCCTCGACTTGGTCAATTGAAAAGTAGCTCGCCTGCAGAAAAAGTGTGAGCGCCCCTGGCGTAGTGGGTAGAGCGGCCGTGCCAGAAAACTGAGGGTTGCAGGTTTGCTTCCCACCTATTGACATCCAAATCGCTGCCGTTGTGTCCTTGGGCAGGACACTTCACCCTTGCCCCCGGTGCCGCTCACACTGGTGAATGAATGATGAATGAATGATTGGTGGTGGTCGGAGGGGCCGTCAGTCTACCCCAGGGCAGCGTGGATACAAATGTAGCTTACCACCACCAGTTGTGAAGGAATGATGGGTTCCCACTTCTCTGTGAGCGCTTAGAGTATTTAATAATAGAAAAGTGCTATATAAATCTAATCTATTATTATTATTACCCCTCCGACTATCAGGTACTATTTAATCTCACTAAAACACAAGCAACACAATAGAAAGATAACGGATTTCCCAGAATTATCCTAGTAAATGTGTCTAAAAACATCTGAATCCATCCCAATGCAATTGCCTTTTTTTTTTTTTTTTTACTTTTTTTCCTAGTCCGTTGCTATCAATATCATCATCCACAAATCCTTCATCCTCGCTCAAATTAATGGGGAAATTGTGGTTTTCTCGGTCTGAATAGCTGTTGCTGCTGGAGGCTCCCATTAAAAACAATGTGAGGACGTGAGGAGCCCTCACCCTTGTGACGTCATCGTCTGCTACTTCCGATAAAGGCAGGGCTTTTCTATTAGCGACCAAAAGTTGCAAACTTTATGGCAATAACGCAAAATGATCAAGTGTGACACACAGAACGGCCCTGCTATCCCCGTTTGAATAAGAAAATCTCATTTCAGTAGGCCGTTAACAAACAGCTTTATTTTAAGTTGAAGTGAAGTGAATTGATTTATATTTATATAGCGCTTTTCTGTAGTGACTCAAATCACTTTAACATGGTAAAAACCCAATATCTAAATTACATTTAAACCAGTGTGGGTGTCACTGGAAGCAGGCGGGTAAAGTGTCTTGCCCGAGGACACAACGGCAGTGACTAGGATGGCGGAAGCGAGGATCGAACCTGGAACCCTGAGGTTGCTGGCACGGCCACTCTACCAACCGAGCTATACTGGTTGTCCTGAAAAAATTGGGAGGTAATCCTCCTTTTTCATTGTACCAGTTCCATCGGCAGCATACCAGGCTGGGAGTATAATACTACCACCACCATGCTTGACAGTAGGCATGGTGCTCCCAGAATTAAGGCGTCAACCTTATCCTCTCCAAACATATTGCTGGGTATTGTGGCCAAACTGCTCAATTTCTGTTACCTCTGACATCACATAGACAAAGATAAGACCTTCTGGAGGAAAGTTCTGTGGTCCGATGAAACAAAAATTGAGCTATTTTGTCAAGAGGAGTGGTCAAAAATTCAACCGGAAGCTTGTGGATGGCTACCAAAAGCGCCTTATTGCAGTGAAACTTGCCAAGGGACATGTAAGCAAATATTAACATTGCTGTATGTATACTTTTGACCCAGCAGATTTGGTCACATTTTCACAAAACCCATAATAAATTCATAAAAGAACCAAACTTCATTAATGTTTTTTGTGACAAACAAACAAGTATGTGCTCCAATCACTCTATCACAAAAGAATAAGAGTTGTAGAAATTATTGGAAACTCAGGACAGCCATGACATTATGTTCTTTACAATTCTATGTACACTTTTGACCACGACTGTATGTATGCAAAAAACTTCACTCTGCATACGCCATCATTATATATATATATATATATATATATATATATATATATATATATATATATTAGGGGTGTGGGGAAAAATTGATACGAATCGAATCGTTTATGTTGTGCGATTCAGAATCGATTCTCATTTTTAAAAAAATCAATTTTTTTATTATTTTTATTTTTATTTTTATTTATTTTTTTTCCAAAACCGAACCTGACCCAGCAACACTCAGAACTGCAATAAACAGAGCAATTGAGAGGAGACACAAACACGACACGAGAACAAACCAAAAGTAGTGAAACAAAAATGAATATTATCAACAACAGTATCAATATTAGTTATAATTTCAGCATAGTGATTAAAAATCCCTCATTGACATTATCATTAGACATTTATAAAAATAATAAAAAAAGAACAGTGACCGATAACATTTTGAAAAAAACTTCAAAAAAATTCAACAAGCCACTGGGAACTGATCTCCACTGTTTTTAACCCCTTTGACGGCGTGGCGCAGTGGAAGAGTGGCCGTGCGCAACCGGAGGGTCCCTGGTTCAATTCCCACCTAGTACCAACCTCGTCACGTCCGTTGTGTCCTGAGCAAGACACTTCACCCTTGCTCCTGATGGGTGCTGGTTGGCGCCTTGCATGGCAGCTCCCCCCATCAGTGTGTGAATGTGTGTGTGAATGGGTGAATGTGGAAGTAGTGTCAAAGCGCTTTGAGTACCTTGAAGGTAGAAAAGCGCTATACAAGTACAACCCATTTATCATTTATTTATTTATTTACACTTGCATCACATCTCATAAGCTTGACAACACACTGTGTCCAATGTTTTCACAAAGATAAAATAAGTCATATTTTTGGTTTGTTTAATAGTTAAAACAAATTTACATTATTGCAATCAGTTGATAAAACATTGTCCTTTACAATTATAAAAGCTTTTTTTTTTTTTTTTTAATCTACTACTCTGCTAGCATGTCAGCAGACTGGGGTAGATCCTGCTGAAATCCTATGTATTGAATGAATACAGAATTGTTTTGAATCGGAAAAATATCGTTTTTGAATCGAGAATCGAATCGAAAAAATCTATATATTATCGAATTGTGACCCCAAGAATCGATATTGAATTGAATCGTGGGACACCCAAAGATTCACAGCCCTTATATAAATGAAGAGTTCATACGCAAAAACCGATAAACGCCATTTTGATAAAGTTTAGCCCAGCCTCGGTAATATATAGTCCGCCACTTCTATTGTGGTATACCAAAATCAATTTGTTTGCAAATGCGGACAAATGCCGCTTTTAACGTCATTTAGTTCAGCGATTTATTGCAAGGGCCGATAAGCGCCATGGATCATCTACCACAAAAGCCGATATATCCGTTTGCCCAACCAGCGCTGCAGTACGGGATCACGTGACAAACAAAATGGGGTCGCGCACGGACTCACTCAGAGTTGTTATCCACGCATGAATAATTTGGAAGCTTCTCCTGTGAACAAAACTGTTAAGCCAGCGAAAAAAACTGACCTGTTGAAGTTATTTGATGTTGGCGCTAGCACGCGTGTCCGTGAGTTTTACACCGCTGCGTTAAACGATGTTGTCGAGCATGGAGCTAATGTCGATAGCGATGATGAGTGAGCTGTTATCTGCACAGGAGTGTTTTGGATAGGCAAACCAGGTTGAGAATTTGTGGTTGTTTTATTAATAAAACATTGTCTTCATTGCAACACTGTTTTTTTTTGTTTTTTCATTTTGTGCTGAAAGCACAAGGTAAATATGTGAGGTCACAGTTCCAAAAAAGCATGTCCGGTTAGCAAGTACGAAAAAACAATGTTCGCAGGGACAGCTGGATTTATACGTACCAAGGGATCCAAACTGTTAAATAATGAAGTAAAGAAATGTGAACAGGTGTTACGTTGAAATGTGGCTTTCGATACATTTCACGTTCTGTTTTTCTCTCTATCTTTATATTGAATATTATGCGAAATAACGACCGCAAAGAAAACGATTTTGGAGATAATCTGTTTTTGCGACATATCATAATTTGGATATATCTGCTTTTGACGTAAAACCACATCAACCACTCTTACTTGAAAGCCATTCATTACATCAGCATTTCTTAAAAGTTTAGGCTTTCATGACTTGCTTATGTTGATATTAAATAAACCATTGCACGCTTGTACATGTACCGACAACACCAGCAGGCAGAAAATCGTTAATATACAGAATCGGTCAAAATGGATTTATCTGCTTTTGCATATGAACTCTTCATATATATATATATATATATATATATATATATATATATATATATATATATATAAATATAGTATAGATCAGTATTCCTGACATGTGCTGCAGAATAAAGAGAATTGGGCCCTCAGTACACACAGCTCTCCTCAGACACAGAATGGCAATAGATGGTTCTGACATTATCAGCGAAAGCCACCTTGTCTTACATTCCACCAGGGAGACCAGAGGAGATCAACCAGCCCATCTCATCCATCCCAGTGATTGAATGAGGTGTTTGTCATTGATACATATACCTCTCTTTTTAGAGGTTTAAGGGTTTTACTCACCTTAACAGTTTTTCAGCAATAAAGATTAGCCTTTTTATTTTATACACAAAACGCTATTAGTGGACCTATAGAGATTTGTGAATCAGAAAACTATTAACTTGAAAATAACGGTCAAAAAAACAAAAACAGTCTAGTAAAAAAAAAAAATCTGAAAAGTGGTATTAAAAAAAAGAGACCATAAAACAAGTGATCCACAAAAAAATATATAATGTAAAATATATATTTACTGTAAATATTTTCTTTTTTTACAAAAAAGGTCCACAAATCATGTTGGGTTTTTTTTGGAATATTTGTGTTTTGATTTTTTTAATTCAAAATTTCATAATACCAATACTTGTTTCAGTGTCAATCCATTTTTTTTCTACAATGCCATTTTTTTTCAATACCATAAAATACTGGCAGTGTTCTGGCATCATAGTGAAGTGTGAAGTGAATTATATTTATATAGCGCTTTAGCATTAAAAGATTACAGTTGGTACAAAATGCGGCTGCTAGACTTTTGACAAGAACAAGAAAGTTTGATCACATTACACCTGTACTGGCTCACCTGCACTGGCTTCCTGTGCACTTAAGATGTGACTTTAAGGTTTTACTACTTACGTATAAAATACTACACGGTCTAGCTCCATCCTATCTTGCCCATTGTATTGTACCATATGTCCCGGCAAGAAATCTGCGTTCAAAGGACTCCGGCTTGTTAGTGATTCCCAAAGCCCCAAAAAAGTCTGCGGGCTATAGAGCGTTTTCCGTTCGGGCTCCAGTACTCTGGAATGCCCTCCCGGTAACAGTTCGAGATGCTACCTCAGTAGAAGCATTTAAGTCTCACCTTAAAACTCATTTGTATACTCTAGCCTTTAAATAGACTCCCTTTTTAGACCAGTTGATCTGCCGTTTCTTTTCTTTTTCTTCTATGTCCCACTCTCCCTTGTGGAGGGGGTCCGGTCCGATCCGGTGGCCATGTACTGCTTGCCTGTGTATCGGATGGGGACATCTCTGCGCTGCTGATCCGCCTCCGCTTGGGATGGTTTCCTGCTGGCTCTGCTTTGGACTGGACTCTCGCGACTGTGTTGGATCCATTGTGGATTGAACTTTCACAGTATCATGTTAGACCCGCTCGACATCCATTGCTTTCCTCCTCTCTAAGGTTCTCATAGTCATCATTGTCACCGACGTCCCACTGGGTGTGAGTTTTCCTTGCCCTTATGTGGGCCTACCGAGGATAGCGTGGTGGTTTGTGCAGCCCTTTGAGACACTAGTGATTTAGGGCTATATAAGTAAATATTGATTGATTGATTGATTGATTTTCTCTAGTGACTCAAAGCGCTTTACATAGTGAAACCCAATATCCAATTTTACATTTTTTAAACCAGTGTGGGTGGCACTGGGAGCAGGTGGGTAAAGTATCTTGCCCAAGGACACAACGGCAGTGACTAGGATGGCGGAAGCGGGGATCGAACCTGCAACCTTCAAGTTGCTGGCACGGCCACTCTACCAACCGAGCTATACCAATAATGATCCAGAACTTTGTCTTATAAAACACATAGAAAAAATACATTTAAAACTGACAAATTTATTCCCAAATTTGTTTTCAAAATAAAATAATTGAAGAAAGAAATCTGAAGGCAGAAAGCACTGGAACGTTCTAAAGAAAACAAGTTTGAAAGTAGATTATGGTGTGCTCCATGGTAAGAGGAGATGAAAAACAGAACCAATTATATTGCAGCGGGTTTAACTGCGGGGATGGAAGAAAAACAAAAACAGACCTAAGTCATGTAGCGTTCGTAGCACTCGTAAGAATTGTAATTATTTCAGTTGGATTGATTGGCGGCAGAAAAATATGATTGCTTTCTCAAACTACCATATTTCCTTGAATTGCCGCCGGGGCGCTAATTAATTTAAAACCTCTTCTCACTCCGGCGCTTACCAAAGGCATGCGGTAAAAGTAAGCATGTGCTAATTATTGAAAAACCTCTTCTCACTACGACACTTACCAAAGGCATGCAGTAAAAATTTGAGTGTGATGTAAGCTTGGACCTTAAATCCTACTGAATAGCTCTTAATCGTCTTCCCTTTATGCAATTTCAAATTACCGGTATTGAAATCAGCCTCCTCCATTTTGAAAATGATGACAGGGGAAGTCTCACTTGAGACGTCACGAGTTTGACCAGGCGGTAATACTAAGCATGCGCGAATTATTTTGAGAAGCGAGTTATTCAAGGCAGGCGCATACTATATGCCCTGCGGCAATTCAAGGAAATACGGTATTTATTGACAATGACGCTGTAACAAAGTCAACAAACAGTTGCCATGTTCCGATTCCAACACTCAAATGTCTCCTGTTTTGTCTTTTTCCACGTTGCCACAGGTGCCAATGCCCTCCTCAGCATGATGGGCCAGACTGCCAGCAGTCAAGACGTAGTTTCCATGGCAACGGCTACGCCTGGTTTCCCCCCATAAAGCCATGCTTTGATAGCCATCTTTCCCTGGAGTTCATGACAGAGGAAGATGACGGACTGCTTCTATATGCCGGCCCTTTGGCCACACTTATGCCAGGAGATGTTGAAGACTTCATGGCCATAGGTAAAAAAAAGAACGGGTCTGGATAATTAGATATGATTATATGTGCGCCATAGGCCCTCTGGACCAAGAATTTATGGAAGTTAGCTTTTGTGTCTCTCATTACTGGATGGTACTTCATGTGATATTACGAGTATATACAGTCTGTACTTAAATATATAGTCTCTCTTGCTGTGTGGCCAGTTCACTTTCATTATTCATGTTTGCTGCCATATATATTTCAGTGCAAAATATCATTTTAAACGTCATCTGTAGCAGTAAAATATAAAAAAAAAAACTGTTAAATCACTGCACCTATTTAAGCCTGTAGTTGCCAGGTAGTCAGCCTGGCAAAACATCACCCTCTTCACACCCTTGCTATCTATGCCCATGCTCCATGCCCATATCTCGTTCCAAGTAAGTTTTTCGTTATTCATGCCACATCCATCCATCATCTTCCGCTTATCCGAGATCGGGTCGCGGGGGCAACAGCCTAAGCAGGGAAACCCAGACTTCCCTCCCCCCAGCCACTTCGTCTAGCTCTTCCCGGGGGATCCCGAGGCGTTCCCAGGCCAGCCGGGAGACATAGTCTTCCCAACGTGTCCTGGGTCTTCCCCGTGGCCTCCTACCGGTTGGACGTGCCCTAAACACCTCCCTAGGGAGGCGTTTGGGTGGCATCCTGACCAGATGCCCGAACCACCTCATCTGGCTCCTCTCGATGTGAAGGAGCAGCGGCTTTACTTTGAGTTCCTCCCGGATGGCAGAGCTTCTCACCCTATCTCTAAGGGAGAGCCCCGCCACCCGGCGGAGGAAACTCATTTCGGCCGCTTGTACCCGTGATCTTATCCTTTCGGTCATGACCCAAAGCTCATGACCATAGGTGAGGATGGGAACGTAGATCGACCGGTAAATTGAGAGCTTTGCCTTCCGGCTCAGCTCCTTCTTCACCACAACGGATCGGTACAACGTCCGCATTACTGAAGACGCCGCACCGATCCGCCTGTCGATCTCACGATCCACTCTTCCCTCACTCGTGAACAAGACTCCTAGGTACTTGAACTCCTCCACTTGGGGCAGGGTCTCCTCCCCAACCCGGAGGTGGCACTCCACCCTTTTCCGGGCGAGAACCATGGACTCGGACTTGGAGGTGCTGATTCTCATTCCGGTCGCTTCACACTCGGCTGCGAACCGATCCAGCGAGAGCTGAAGATCCCGGTCAGATGAAGCCATCAGGACCACATCATCTGCAAAAAGCAGAGACCTAATCCTGCGGTCACCAAACCGGAACCCCTCAACGCCTTGACTGCGCCTAGAAATTCATGCCACAGTGCAAGTTTTTGTTTTATGTCCATAGTTTTGCCTTAGTGCAAGTTTTTGTTTTCATAGCCGAGTTTTGAACCTCAGCCTTTCGTTTGTACCCTTCTTTGAGTTATTAATTTAAAGATGTCCTTACCTTCACGCCATGTCCGTTCCAATCGCTTTGCACCACGGGAAAACAAAACACACCACCGTCCACGCCTTGACAACACACAATGGTCGTTTAAGACCCCCTCGCCGATCTAGTACACATGCCCGGAAAATGCACACATCATAGTCACCTCCAGTGTTGCTTTGTGTGCAAGTTCGTAAATGTATCTTATCTGAACAATATCCAGTGTTGTGGTATTTCAATTAGCTGGAATCCATTGTGCTGTGGGCCCCTATTGTAGTGAATCACACCTGAGCCATTATAAATTAATCAAATCTTTATTGGATATGTGAAAGTAAACAATGTGATAAAGAATATCCGGTGGCCATGTACTGCTCGCCTGTGTATCGGCTGGGGACATCTCTGCGCTGCTGATCCGCCTCCGCTTGGGATGGTTTCCTGCTGGCTCCGCTGTGAACGGGACTCTCGCTGCTGTGTTGGACCCGCTTTGGACTGGACTCTTGCGACTGTGTTGGATCCATTATGGATTGAACTTTCACAGTATCATGTTAGACCCGCTCGACATCCATTGCTTTCGTCCCCTCCAAGGTTCTCATAGTCATCATTGTCACCGATGTCCCACTGGGTGTGAGTTTTCCTTGCCCTTATGTGGGCCTACCGAGGATGTCGTAGTGGTTTGTGCAGCCCTTTGAGACACTAGTGATTTAGGGCTATATAAGTAAACATTGATTGATTGATTGATTGACATTAATCCATCTAGGGATCTGGATATCTGGTCAGGATACTCTTTACTATTTTGCTTTCACCTTCATTGTCCATTCATTTTTTTGTGACTTTAAATACTCTGGACCAAGACGTTGATTGATTGATTGATTGATACTTTTATTAGTAGATTGCACAGTACAGTACATATTCCGTACAATTGACCACTAAATGGTAACACCCCAATAAGTTTTTCAACTTGTTTAAGTCGGGGTCCACGTTAATCAATTCATGGTAAGTCCAAGATATACGTACATGGAGCGCAATAACTGATACAATCTGCTTTGCCGGTCCAAAAGTGTTTGCCGTTTTCCGTAGTTTTCCCTCGTCGGCCAGGTAATACAAAGCACACGCTGCCTTTTTTTATCACATCCCCGGGAGCCCGCATTCTCGTTGTCTGTCCTTCGACAAATGGACAGTTTTTTTTTTGGTAAGCAGAATCACAGCGGACCTGGATATTCAAAAGTTATCTTGCCGTCTGGCATGTTCTGTGGTCATGTTTTGTTTAGTTATGTTCCGTTTGTTTAAGACTCCCTTAGTTCCTGTTTTTGTGCAGCCTGGTTTGGTTTAGTTTCCATGACAACTCATTAGTTTCACCTGCCTCATTTGTTTGGACTCACGCACCTGTTAATTATGGCATTAATATTTAAGCCTGTAGTTGCCAGGTAGTCAACCTGGCGACATTACTGATTCTCTTCATGCCATAGTTACTGACATTCATTTCTTATTCCATAGTTCATGCTTCATGCCCTGCCACGTAAGTTTTGTTTATTTAAGTCATAGTTAGCAAGTTTTTCATGTCCTCGGTTTTTTGCTTTTGCTTTAACATGCGTTTGGCACGCTCAACTTCAGGTTGTTTTTTGTTACCTTAGCTAAGTTGTGCCTCCGCTGTGAGCGCCTTTTTGTTTGAGTCAAGACTAAATATGTTCTTACCTTCAAGCCATGACTAGTCTGGTCTGATTGCACCTCGGGAGAACAGTCCTCGCAGCAAGCTGCAAAATAATCCACGTTCTGACACCGTCTGAGTAGTGTTGTATCCCAAATAGCTGCAATCGCTTTCTCTTAAGGTATTTATGTGTGATTTCTACAAGCGTCTGTACATGTAGAACAGGGGTGCCCATTACGTCGATTGCGAGCTACCAGTCGACCGCGGAGGGTGTGTCAGTCGATCTCCAGCCAGGCTTTTAAAAAAAATTACCTAAAAATTAGTGATCATCAATCTTCACCAAGACGTCACTTAAATGACATTCACGGTACCGGAGGGTCTTGTGAGATGACGCTGGCTGCTGCAAGATCATTAAAGGCGAAAAAAAAAACGTTTTATTTCAACAGACTCGCGCGCCGTACCTTCCGTCAAAACTCTAAAGGCCGACTGCACATTTCCTATCTTCACAATAAAAGACCTGCTTCATGCTGCCTGCGCTAACTAAATACAGTCTCGGAAAACTGGCGTGCACAATCGATCCCTCAGAAAGCTGGCGTGCACATCACTTGTGCACGCCAGCTTTCCGAGACTCTTATTTTGTTTGCGCAGGCAGCATGAATCAGGGCTTTTATTGTGAAGATAGGAAATGTGCAGTCGGCCTTTAGAGTTTTGACGGAAGGGACGGCGCGAAAGTCTGTTGAAATAAAAAGTGTTTCTCGCCTTCCTCTCTGTCATTTTTTTATAATAATGAATTTGGCAGCAGCCAGCGTCATCTCACAAGACCCTCGGGTGCCGTGAATGTCAATCAAGCAAGCTACGGAATTTGCCGCCAATGTTTTTCTTGTAAAGTGTATGGAAGCTGGATGAATTAGATGCCAAAAAACAACCACTTTCATGTGGTATTGTACAGAAAGGACACCTTTTTTTCTCCTCCATTTGAAAATGTGGGCGTTATCATCATTACTGTCTGATTCCAATCAATGCAAGTCATCAGAATCAGGTAATACACCAACTTATATTCTTGTCTTTGTGAAAGAAAGACATCTATATGTGTTACACATGCTTGTATTATCATTAAACACATTTAACTTGTTTACAAAAATGTCTCTTTCATAAATAAATAAATATAAATGAGTTAGATCCCCTCGAGTTGGTCAATTGAAAAGTAGCTCGCCTGCAGAAAAAGTGTGGGCACCCCTGATGTAGAAGAAGGAGAAACACGGGCATGTCTGGATGACCGACCACCAAAATTCCACTGGTTAGCTCCGAGATACGAAACCGCTTTATTATGAAGCTGCTTGTGTCTTTCTGGCATCAATTCTTCTACGAACTCAGTTTGTAAAACATCAGTGAGTCCATACAAAGCTAAAAGACACTTACCTGTGTAAAAAATCGTCCAAGGAGGGGGACCTTAAACGATAGTTTAGTGTAGCTGAAACGGGGCTTCGGCTAAATAATTATTCATTCAAGGCAGGGTTCAACAACCCAACATGTTGAAAGAGCCATATTGGACCAAAAATACCCCCCAAAAAATCTGTCTGGAGCCGCAAAAAGTAAAACGCCTTATATAAGTGTTGTAATGTAGGCAACACATTAAGTAAGTGTCTCAGAGGGTGAGATAACTCCTGGAAATTACTGGTTTACAACTGCCAAATGTATAGATGTGTGTGTCCAAGTTAAAGGAAAGGACAGGTTGTCCTCTAATAGATGTATTACAATCCTTGCAAGCTTGCTCATGTTTGCTGTGATCTGGAACAACATGATAAACTTTGCTGTGGTCTGGAACAGCATGACAGACAAGCAGAAATGCAGCCATTATTACATACAGAAAATGTGCCATGAGGCATGCAAATAAAAATTAAATACACAAAGGACATACGTAAGGGAAAGTAAATGAGCTGAAATATAGCTACAAACAAAGCATAATAATGCAATGTGTGCACACATCTAGCCTATGTAGCATGTTAGCATGGATTATTAGCACTCCACACATGTGGATAACATCAACAAAGCTCACCTTTGTGCATTCACACACAACATAAAAGGTTTGGTGGACAAAATGAGACATAGGAGTGGCATAAAACTCGTCTTTCTGTGGTAGCGTCGGAGAAAGTTGTATGTAAACAGCCTACGGTGCGTTCAAGGGCCAACAAAATTGGTAGGACAAAACGGTGCTGGCTGTCACGCCAAATTTCTTCCCCCCCTACAAAAACCTTCCCCGCCCCCATTTACTTCCGGGGTCATGATTATAAAAATATAATGCTATATTATAAAATACTGACATTTTTTTAACGCTATATTATAAAAAAAATAAAAATAAAAATTACAAACACAAGCTATGGGATGACGCATTTACTTCCGGGGTCACGTTTCCTCTTATGTCATCCCATAGCTTGTGTTTGTAAATTGTTTTTTAATTTCTTTTTATAATATAGCGTTAACAAAACGTCTGTATTTTTATAATATAGCATTATATTTTTATTTAATATAGCATTATATTTTTATAATATAGCGTTAACAAAACGTCTGTATTAATTAAATATGTTTAATACAAACAGTGGGATTTCTAACGATTAGGAAGATTTGCGTCATTTTTGCCTTCCTACAGAAACATTATCAAAACAACAAATATATTTTCCCCCCAATCTTTTTTCATTTTAGAAAAAGCTCCAGGGAGCCACTAGGGCGGTGCTATAGAGCCGTGGGTTGCTGACCCCTCGTTTCAGGGGTTATCCGGCTTAGTGTAGACACAGCCTAAGTGGTGAAGCTTTAGTTTGTCACAGCCACAAGCAGACCATGACGTTATATATGTTTGCACAATTTCATGAGAGCTAAATGGCAACACTAAATTGGCCCTAGGGTGTGAATGTGAGTGTGGATGTTGTCTGTCTATCTGTGTTGGCCCTGCGATGAGGTGGCGACTTGTCCAGGGTGTACCCTGCCTTCCGCCCGATTGTAGCTGAGATAGGCGCCAGGAACTACTTTAAATGTGTAATAGCCCATTTCAGACAACTTTATTTCGTTCTTGACAAGGTTCATAAGCCGAAGATGAGTCATTGGAGTAACACAACTGAAAGTAACAGGAATGAGTTTAGTTTTAGCATGGATGTAGCAAATACTGTGCATGAAATATATGCACATGGCATTCTTGCTGATAGCTTGTTAATGCTAAGCACACTACATATATATATATATAATCATCAGATTGAGGGAACCCCTCATGAAACAGTTCTGTAGAGATGAAGTAGTCTTGTGATTTTTCCCACACCTACATACTGCGCTCTACCACGGTATCGAGCACTATTCTCTGGATAATCCCATCAAGACATATATATATATATATATACATATATATATATATATATATATATATATACATTGTTTTTTTTTTCTCTCACTCGTGAACAAGACTCCTAGGTACTTGAACTCCTCCACTTGGGGCAGGGTCTCCTCCCCAACCCGGAGATGGCATTCCACCCTTTTCCGGGCGAGAACCATGGACTCGGACTTGGAGGTGCTGATTCTCATTCCGGTCGCTTCACACTCGGCTGCGAACCGATCCAGCGAAAGCTGAAGATCCCGGTCAGATGAAGCCATCAGGACCACATCATCTGCAAAAAGCAGAGACCTAATCCTGCGGTCACCAAACCAGAACCCCTCATTGCCCTGACTGCGCCTAGAAATTCTGTCCATAAAAGTTATGAACAGAATCGGTGACAAAGGACAGCCTTGGCGGAGTCCAACCCTCACTGGAAATGTGTCCGAATTACTGCCGGCAATGCGGACCAAGCTCTGGCACTGATTGTACAGGGAGCGGATCGTGAGATCGACAGGCGGATCGGTGCAGCGTCTTCAGAAATGCGGACGTTGTACCGATCCGTTGTGGTGAAAAAGGAGCTGAGCCGGAAGGCAAAGCTCTCAATTTACCGGTCGATCTACGTTCCCATCCTCACCTATGGTCATGAGCTTTGGGTCATGACCGAAAGGATAAGATCACGGGTACAAGCGGCCGGAATGAGTTTCCTCCGCCGTGTGGCGGGTCTCTCCCTTAGAGATAGGTTGAGAAGCTCTGCCATCCGGGAGGAACTCAAAGTAAAGCCGCTGCTCCTTCACATCGAGAGGAGCCAGATGAGGTGGTTCGGGCATCTGGTCAGGATGCCACCCGAACGCCTCCCTAGGGAGGTGTTTAGGGCACGTCCAACCGGTAGGAGGCCACGGGGAAGACCCAGGACACGTTGGGAAGACTATGTCTCCCGGCTGGCCTGGGAACGCCTCGGGATCCCCCGGGAAGAGCTAGACGAAGTGGCTGGGGAGAGGGAAGTTTGGTTTTCCCTGCTTAGGCTGTTGCCCCCGCGACCCGACCTCTGATAAGCGGAAGATGATGGGATGGGATGGGATATTTTTTTTTTTTTTTTACTATTATTTCTTTTTTCCTAATCAATTAATCATCATCATCATCAACATTTTTTAGGTAAAAGACTGTCCTGTAAAAATTAAAATGTCATTAGATACGCAAAAATATAAAGTAAATGCATATTGGCATTTGGCCTTCCAAAGGCCTGCAAAAGATCAAAATTATGAAACTTCCTCTGGACCATTGCACTACTGAAATATTTTAAATATTTTTTTTTTTGTAAGAGTAACAGAACTGAGTAAAAACCCAGAGATGCTACTTAAGTGTGATTTATTTTTATTTTTTTTTTACATATTTAAAACAAACTTGAAATACATATACATACATATTACATATATTACATACAATATCACATATATAGTAATATTGTACATGGTAATTGGGATTTTTTTAATGTATTATACATATTATATACAAATATACAATAGTGATATAATATATCGGTATATTTTATATACTGTGAATATAATATATAAATATTACATATATGTTAGATTTCATATTGCTACTACGGTACATGTTTAGTCTAGTTAATACCTGCATTATCCTATCCATCCTTACCCTTTCCATTCTTTGAAACTGAGTAAATGTGTGGAACAATTTCCCTTGTGGATCAAGAAATCCAAGTCTAAATCCAGTTATTATAAGGATTAACACAAATATTTAAAATAAATGTAATTTGAATTGCTTAATATTAAAGTCTAATTTTAATGTTTAAGGCAGTGGTTCTTAACCTTTTTTGAGTGATGTACCCCCTGTGAATATTTTTTTTTTCAAGTACCTCCTAATCAGAGCAAAGCATTTTTGGTTGAAAAAAAAGAGATAAAGAAGTAAAATACAGCACTATGTCATTAGTTTCGGATTTATTAAATTGTATAAGAGTGCAAAATATTGCTCATTTGTAGTGGTCTTTCTTGAACTATTTGGAAAAAAAGATTTGAAAAAAATAACTAAAAACTTGCTGAAAAATAAACAAGTGATTCGATCATAAATAAATATTTCTACACATAGTAGTAATCATCAACTTAAAGTGCCCTCTTTGGGGATTGTAATAGAGATCCATCTGGATTCATGAACTTAATTCCAAACAATTCTTCACAAAAAATTAAATGATTAACATCAATATTTATGGAACATGTCCACGAAAAAATCCAGCTGTCAACACTGAATATTGCATTGTTGTATTTCTTTTCACAGTTTATGAACTTACATTCATATTTTGTTGAAGTATTATTTAAAAAATATATTTATAAGGGATTTTTGAATTGTTGCTATTTTTAGAATTTTCAAATAAAAACAAGTCACGTACCCCTAGGCATACCTTCAAGTACCCCCAGGGGTGCACGTACCCCCATTTGAGAACCACTGCCTTAAGGTACAGTAGTTTCATTATTTTATTTTTTACGAAATGAAAAAACTACTTGAAATACAGTTATGATAAGGATCAACACAAATATATAAAATTCCTTCAATTTGAATTGCTTCATATTAAAGTCTAATTTTAATGTTTAAGGTACAGTAGTTTCATTGTTTAATTTTTGCGTGTTGAAAAAAACAACTTGAAATAGAGTTATAAGGATTAACACAAATATGTTAAATGCGTTTATATAAATGTTTGCATGTTAAAGTGCAACAAGTTTGTATCAATCATTTTAATCCATCCATCCATCCATTTTCTACCGCATATTCCTTTTGGGGTCGCTGGTGCCTATCTCAGCTACAATCGGGTGGAAGGCGTTGTACACCCTGGACAAGTCGCCACCTCATCGCAGATCATTTTAATCATATTCATTAAATATATAAATCTTATGAATGCATTTAACAGTTTTATTTTATTCTTTATTGATACATTTTATTTCTTGAGTATACCCATCTGATTGTTTTAGTTTCACTACTAACCATCCATTAATTTTTCCCTCAGTTATTTATGACTTCCCTGTATTTTTTTAAACCGCATATTGTGTTTTATATTCAATATTTTCTTGGTCCCTTGGGCCTTTTGCCTGAATAAACTACATATTTTTGCATTTGCCTTCTTTTTATTCTTTGGCATTGCTTTTTCTTCCTGACCTTGGCTGCTTTTGGTATACCAATAGATGCTTTCATAATTGCTTCCCTTCCTGTTTAATAATGCTGTTGTTGTTGTTTTTTTTCCCCTTACAGAACTTATTGGTGGAACGCCCAGTCTGAAAATAAACCATGGTTCTGGTACCCTAGTTCTTCAATTAATAAACAGCGTTGGCTTGGCTGACAGACGCTGGCATCGTCTTGACGTGAGGAGTAACAGTAAAGTAAGACAATTACCCCTCTAAACTTTCAACACATGAGCACGCCTGCTCGTCGCCTTGCACAAAACAACAAAACTTTACTAAACTTTGCTCAATTGCATACCATCCAAAGCAACCTCATTTAATGAGAATTGAACAGAACAAAAATATAGTCCAATTATTTTTGCAGGGATCAATCAATGTCAATCGTCAATCCATGTTTATCTATATAGCCCTAAGTTCACAAGTGTCTCAAAGGGCTGCACAAGCCACAACAACATCCTCGGTTCAGATCCCACGTCAGGACAAGGAAAAACTCAACCCAGTGGGACGACAATGAGAAATCTTGGATATGATGCCATATAGACTTGATTTGGTGCAGATGGTCAGTAAATAAATCAGAAGGAGAAACGCAAATCGTTTTTTTTTCGTATAACTGTTGTCCCAATACCAAAATCTTGGTACCAGTACCGGTACCAAAATTATTTCGATACTTTTCTAAATAAAGGGGACCACAAAAAATGGCTCTATTGGCTTTATTCTAACAAAGAATCTTACGGTACATTAAACATATGTTTCTTATTGCAGTTTTGTCCTTAATTGAATATTGAACATACAAGAAAACTTGTCTTTTATTAGCCGGGCCGGTACTTTTCAGAGATGGTGCATAGTACCGAATATGATTCATTAGTATCGCGGTGCTATAATAACACTGGAACACCGTACAACCCTATGTGGTGGTGTCAGAACAATTAGTTGATTCCTGGTGGGATACATTGTAGTTGTCTAGGAAATGTGTGAATGTGTTGTTGTTAGTGCTTTTGATTGATTGATTGAAGCTTTTATTAGTAGATTGCACAGTACAGTACATATTCCGTACAATTGACCACTAAATGGTAACACCCGAATAAGTTTTTCAACTCGTTTAAGTCTGGGTCCACGTTAATCAATTCATGGTAAAATCCATGCTCTAATTTGTGCAGTTTTCCACTAAGTCAGGGGTCGGGAACCTTTTTGGCTGAGAGAGCCAAAAAGCCAAATTCTTTAAAATGTATTTCCGCAAGAGCCATATAATATATTTTTTTAACACTGAACACAACTAAACGCGTGCATTTTTAAGTAAGACCAACATTTCTAGAGTATAATAGGTCTCTTATTCTTTGTAATAACATTGTTATTCTGAAGCTAACTGTGGAGGGGGCGTGGCACGCCGGCCTGCAGCGAACTGGGGTGGGCCAGGACCGGCCTCGAAATCAGCAAGAGTGGCGTAGATGGCCCATCCGGCGCCTTGTTATCTAATCACCAGTCGGTCTATTATAAGCAGCAGCCAGGAGGAGAGATGGGGTTGGGGCTGGAGCCAGAGCGCGAGTGAGAACGAAATAGAAAAATACAATTGCTGGAAAGCAACTGAGAGACTTATTGAAAAATAAAACAATAGTGTAACCCTGAAACGGGCTCTCATGTCGGTGCTTGGTGGTCTGAAGAACCCCCAGGAGGACAAGCCCCACACTAACCAATAATAAATAAATAACTTCTTAACGCAACTTCTTGAACAGGTGCGGTAGTAAACGGATGGATGGACTAAAAATGCATGAGAATGTTTTGTGTTTTGAACATTATTTTTAACACTTACTACAAGTGGAATTATTCATTACTTATCATGTTAAGCAATGTCAGCTCAGATTTATCCGAGAGCCAGAAGTAGTCATCAAAAGAGCCACATCTGGCTCTAAAGCCATAGGTTCCCTACCCCTGCACTAAGTCATTGTAAATACACACATGCACACACACATACACACACACACACACACAAACTGATAATGTCTTCCCATTTTTAAGGAAGTGCGCTTTACTCTCGATCGATGCTCAACTGCAATTGTCATGGAGACGGAAGGTGTGGACTCCTGGGCAATGACAGAGGATCGCTCATCCTGTGAAATTCGAGGAGTCACACCCAATCGTGAGAAGTAAGTTCTGCAATATACGGTAACACACAAGAAAACTATTTATTTCTCGGGTAGACTTAGACAAACTTTAATGATCCACAAGGGAAGTTGTTCCACACAGTAGCTCAGTTACAATGATGGAAAGTGTAAGGATGGAAAGGACGATGCAGGTATAAATAGACTAAATAGAGCTATGTAAAATATAACATATGTACGTAATATTTACATAATGTACAAACCCCGTTTCTATATGAGTTTGGAAATTGTGTTAGAGGTAAATATAAACGGAATACAATGATTTGCAAATCATTTTCAACCCATATTCAGTTGAATGCACTACAAAGACAAGATATTTGATGTTCAAACTCATAAACTTTATTTTTTTCGCAAATAATAATTAACTTAGAATTTCATGGCTGCTACACGTGCCAAAGTAGTTGGGAAAGGGCATGTTCACCACTGTGTTACATCACCTTTTCTATTAACAACACTCAATAAATGTTTGGGAACTGAGGAAACTAATTGTTAAAGCTTTGAAAGTGGAATTCTTTACTATTCTTGCTTGATGTACAGCTTAAGTTGTTCAACAGTCCGGGGTCTTGTTGTCGTATTTTACATGACAGACATGTCTGGACTGCAGGCGCCAGGAAGGTACCCGCACTCTTTTACTACGAAGCAACGCTGTTGGAACACGTGGCTTGGCATTGTTTTGCTGACATAAGCTTGGATGACAACATATGTTGCTCCAAAACCTGTATGGACCATTCAGCATTAATGGTGCCTTCACAGATGTGTAAGTTACCCATGCCTTGGGCACTAATACACTCCAATATCATCACAGATGCTGGCTTTTGAACTTTGCACCTATAATAGTCCGGATGGTTAGTTTCTTCTCTGTTCCGGAGGACACCACGTCAACAGTTTCCGAATATAATTTGAAATGTGGACTTGTCAGACCACTGAACAGTTTTCCACTTTGCATCAGTCCATCTTAGATGAGCTCGGGCCCAGCGAAACCGGCGGCGCTCTTGGGTGTTGTTGATTAATGGCTTTCGCTTTGCATAGTGGAGTTTTAACTTGCACTTACAGATGTAGCGACCAACTGTAGTTACTGACAGAGGATTTATGAAGTGTTCCTAAACCCATGTGGTGATATCCTTTACACAATGATGTCGGTTTTTGATGCAGTACTGCCTGATGGATCAAAGGTCCGTAATATCATCGCTTACGTGCAGTGATTTCTCCAGATTCTCTGAACCTTTTGATGATTTTACGGACCGTAGATGGTAAAATCCCTAAATTCCTTTCAATAGCTCGTTGAGAAATGTTGTTCTAAAACAGTTCGACAATTTGCTTAAAAATTGGTGACCCTCGCCCCATCCTTGTTTGTGAATTACTTAGCATTTCATGGAAGCTGCTTTTATACCCAATCATGGCACCCACCTGTTCCCAATTAGCCTGCACACCTGTGGGATGTTCCAAATAAGTGTTTGATGAGCATTCCTCAACTTTATCAGTATTTATTGCCACCTTTCCCAACTTCTTTGTCACGTGTTGCTGGCATCAAATTCTAAAGTTAATGATTATTTGCAAAAAAGAAAAATGTTTATCAGTTTGAACATCAAATATGTTGTCTTTGTAGCATATTCAACTGAATATGGCTTGAAAAGGATTTGCAAATCATTGTATTCTGTTTATATTTACATCCAACACAATTTCCCAACTCATGGAAACGGGGTTTGTATGTATTTATATGTTGCGCATGATGCTGTGTTGGCCCTGCGATGAGGTGGCGACTTGTCCAGGGTGTACCCCGCCTTCCGCCCGATTGTAGCTGAGATAGGCGCCAGCGCCCCCCGCGACCCCAAAAGGGAATAAGCGGTAGAAAATGGATGGATGGATGATGTTTTGTGTCTTTAAAGCTATTTGTCTGACCCTTAAACTGCCTTGCAGACTCGTGGCATTCTCTCGATGAGCTCCAAACACATGGGAAGTAAAAACCATTTCAGGAGACTAGCTCTTGAATGTCATCGAGAGAATGCCAAGATCGTGCGAAAAAGTAATCAGCGCAAAGGGTGGCTGTTTTGAAGAAACTAGAATATGTCGAACATGTTTTCAGTTGGGGGGCCTTCACGGTGGCAGAGGGGTTAGTGCGTCTGCCTCACAATACGAAGGTCCTGCAGTCCTGGGTTCAAATCCAGGCTCGGGATCTTTCTGTGTGGAGTTTGCATGTTCTCCCCGTGAATGCGTGGGTTCCCTCCGGGTACTCCGGCTTCCTCCCACCTCCAAAGACATGCACCTGGGGATAGGCCCCTCCCACCTCCAAAGACATGCACCTGGGGATAGGCCCCTCCCACCTCCAAAGACATGCACCTGGGGATAGGTTGATTGGCAACACTAAATTGGCCCTAGTGTGTGAATGTGAGTGTGAATGTTGTCTGTCTATCTGTGTTGGCCCTGTGATGAGGTGGCGACTTGTCCAGGGTGTACCCCGCCTTCCGCCCGATTGTAGCTGAGATAGGCGCCAGCGACCCCAAAAGGGAATAAGCGGTAGAAAATGCATGGATGGATGTTTTCAGTTGTTTTTTTTTGGTTTGTATTCTGTTCACTCATTCATTAAAATGTTCTTTTCTGTCCCAGGTATTTGAACGGAAGTCACGTGTTGCAGCTCGGAGGAGTCATTGTGAACATGTCATTTGAATACCCTCAGCTGCAGCACAAACACTATGTAGGATGCATAAAGAACCTACGCCTGGACAGCAAGGTAATGTACATCCTTACAATACCGTACGTCTTGTCTACGAGGGCTGGTTTGACACATGGTTAGGTTACAGTAGGTTTGAGAAATAGGCGACAAAAACTCAGTTTCTCCTCATTGTTCGTGCAGATAACACAGAGCTTCACTTGAATATATACTGCATACTCTGCGAATGTATTCCCAAGGTTGTGTCGGAAAGCATAAATAATCTCGCATTACGCCACTTTTACTTCTGTATATGTTACTTCTACATTTTTGAGTTTGTAGTCAGCGGTCAATGTAATGCGAATGATGAAACAAAAATATGAGTTATTCTTTTTACCATCTGAAGTAGGTGTACTCTTTGGTATATACAGGTGATGTTCATATTATTAAAATATCATGAAAAAGTTTAGTTTATTTATTTCAGTAATTATATTCAGAACGTGAACCTTACATATTATATCAATTCATTACACACATAGTGATATATTTGAAATGTTTATTTCTTTAAATTTTGATGATTAGTACTGACAATTACTGAAAATCCCAAATTCAGTATCTCAGAAAATTAGAATATTAGTTACGACTAGTACCAAAAAACATTTTTTAGAAATGTGGGCCAACTGAAAAGTATGAACATGGAAAGTTTCAGCATGTACGGCAAACAATACTTAGTTGCAGCTCCTTTTGCCTGAATTGCTGCAGCAATACGGCGTGGCATGGAGTCCACCAGTCTGTTGCACCCTCAGGTGTTATGAGAGCCCAGGTTGCTTTAATAGTGGCCTTCAGCTCTTCAGCATTGTTGGGTCTGGCATCTCGCATCTTCCGCTTCACAATACCACATAGCTTTTCTATGGGGTTAAGGTCAGGTGAGTTTGCAGGCCAATCAAGAACAGGGATACCATGGTCCTTAAACCAGGTACTGGTAGATTTGGCACTGTGTGCAGGTGCCAAGTCATGTTGGATAATTAAATCTTCACCTCCATAAAATTGCTCCGCGGCAGGCAGCATAAAGTGTTGTAAAACTTCCTGGTAGACTGCTGCATTGACCCTAGACCTCAGGAAACACAGTGGACCAACACCAGCAGATGACATGGCACCCCAGACCATTACCCATTGTGGAAATTTGACACTGGACTTCAGGCAACGTGGATTCTGTGCCTCTCCTGTCTTCCTCCAGACTCTGGGACCTTGATTTCCAAAGGAGATAGATCCAAAATTTACTTTCATCTGAAAAAATAACTTTGGACCACTCAGCAGCAGTCCAGTCCTTTTTGTCTTGAGCCCAGGCGAGACGCTTTTGACGTCGTCTCTTATTCAAGAGTGGCTTTACACAAGGAATGTGACAGCTGAAGCCCATATCTCGCATTCGTCGGTGCGTGGTGGTTCTTGAAGCACTGACTCCAGCTGCAGTCCACTCTTTGTGGATCTCCCCCACATTTTTGAATCGGTTTTGTTTGACAATCCTCTCCAGGGCGCGGTTATCCCTCTTGCTTGTACACTTTTTTCTACCACATCTTTGTCTTCCCTTCGCCTCTCTATTAATGTGCTTGGACACAGAGCTCTGGGAACCTCTTTGGCAATGACCTTTTGTGTCTTGCCCTCCTTCTTTAAAGTATCAATGGTCATCTTTTGGACAGTTATCAAGTCAGCAGTCTTCCCCATGATTGTGTGTCATACAGAATCAAAACGAGAGACCATTTAAAGGCTTTTCCAGGTGTTTTGAGTTAGTTAGCTAATTAGAGTGTGGCACCAGGTGTCTTAAATATCTGACCTTTTCACCATATTTTAATTTTCTGAGATGTTGAATTTAGGGTTTTCATTGGTTGTCAGCTATAATCATCTCCTTTTTGGCAAAAAACACTTGAAATGTGTCAGTCTGTTTGGAATGAATTTATACATTCTAAAAGTTTGACTTTCTAAATGGAATTAATAAAATAAATAAACTTTTTCATGATATTTTAATAATATGACCAGCACCTGTAGTTACAATTGTAATATCTTTATTCGTATTTGCCATGTTATTTCAAAGTCCTCCACACTTCAGCTGACTTCCTTTACTGGCAAAAGTTATAGATTTCCTACTATTGATTTACATCTATTATGCATGCAAATTGTTTCAAGTACTGTTAATAATTTTGCGCTGAAAACTGTTTATATTTTACCATATTATCCTTTTATATTAGTTTGTGGTCGTCAAAAGCAAACTGGACTTTGCCCAGACACATACAGAGAGGAAAATTGGTGATGATAAAGACAATTTTAGTAGTTCATTGATATTGTTTCCATCTTTTTGTAAATATTTTTATTGTGATTATTTAATATTGAGTGCTTCTGAGCTGTGATGGAGTTGGACTAATGGGGACAGGGGTGTTTGACTAGTGACTGCCTCAAAGGTGCTCATATTGGAATGAGCTGCAAACCTTGTAACCAGACCATGTAAGCTACGGTAACACAAAATGTTCCTAATTTAAAATACGCCCATCGGCGCAAACGGGACCTTTCTGACGGTATAACATATGTGGGGGTTCGTTGGCCGGTTCGTCCCGTAGTAGAGAAAACGTTTTTTTTTTTGTGTTCATGGATAGCGTTGCCGGGTAACACAAAATGTTTCTAATTTAAAATACTTTTATTGGGGCGAACGAAACCTTTCCGATGATATAACATATGTGGGGGTTCGTTGGCCTGTTCATCGAGTAGTAGACCGAAATTGTTTGTTTTTTTTGTTCATGGATAGCGTTGCCATTGTAACACAAACTGTTTCCAATTTAGAATACGTTTATTGGGGCGAATGAGACATTTCTGACGGTATAACACATGTGGGGGTTCGTTGGCCAGTTCGTCTCGTATTAGACAAAATAAGCGTACCCATTCAATCCGCTCATTTTTGCAAAAAAATCTGCGTATTTTTTTTTTTAAATCATAAATAGCGTCGCCATGGTTACTTGAACATCAAAAGCGAAACTAGACTTTGGCCAGACACATACAGAAAGGAAAATTAGTTTTGATCAAGACAATTTTAGTAGTTTGTTGATATTGTTTTCCTCGTTTTGTAAATATTTTTGTACTAATTATTTAATATTGTGTGCTTCTGAGCTGTGATTAAGGAGTTGGGCTAATGTAAACAGTGGTGTTTGACTAGTGACTGCCTAAAGGGCACTCATATTGGAATGAGCTGCAAACCTTATAACCAGACCATGTAAGCTACGGTAACACAAAATGTTACTAATTTAAAAAACGCCTATCGGCGCAAACGGGACCTTTCTGACGGTATAACATATGTGGGGGTTCGTTGGCCGGTGCGTCCCGTAGTAGAGAAAAATGTTTTTTTTTTGTGTTCAGGGATAGCGTTGCCAGGTAACACAACATGTTTCCAATTTAAAAAAATTTTATTGGGGCAAACGAGACCTTTCCGATGGTATAACATATGTGGGGGTTCGTTGGCCGGTTCGTCCCGTAGTAAATAAAAAGTGTTATTTTTTTTGTTCATGAATAGCGTTGCCATGGTAACACATAATGTTTTCAATTTAAAATATGTTTATCGGGGCAAACAGGACCTTTCCGATGGTATAACATATGTGGGGGTTCGTTGGCCTGTTCATCCCGTAGTAGACAAAAAGTGTTTTTTTTTTTTGTTCATGGATAGCGTTGCCAAAGTAACACAAACTGTTTCCAATTTAGAATACATTTACTGGGGCTAATGAGACATTTCTGACGGTATAACACATGTGGGGGTTCGTTGGCCGGTTTGTCTCGTATTAGACAAAATAGGTGTACCCATTCAATTGGCTCATTTTTGCAAAAAAATCAGCGCATTTTTTTGATAAATCATGAATAGCGTCGCCATGGTTACTTGAACATCAAAAGCGAAACTGGACTTTGGCCACACACATACAGAAAGGAAAATTAGTTTTGATAAAGACAATTTTAGTAGTTTGTTGATATTGTTTCCATCTTTTTGTAAATATTTGTATTGTGATTATTTGATATTGCGTGCTTCTGAGTTGTGATTAAGGAGTTGGGCTAATGGGGACAGTGGTGTTTATATAGTGAATGCCTAAATATTAGTATGAGCTGAAGGCCTTATAACCAAACCATGTAAGCTACGGTAACACACATTTTTTCTGATTTAAAACACGCCTATCAGCGCAAACGGGATCTTTCTGATGGTATAACATATGTGGGGGTTCGTTGGCTGGTTCGTCCCGTAGTAGATACATTTTTTATTTTTTTTTGTGTTCATGGATAGCGTTGCCATGGTAACACAAAATGTTTCCAATTTAAAATACTTTTATTGGGCCAAACGAGACCTTTCCGATGGTATAACATATGTGGGGGTTCGTTGGCCGGTTCGTCCCGTAGCAGATAAAAAGTGCTTTTTGTTTTTTTTGTTTATGGATAGCGTTGCCATGGTAACACAACATTTTTCCAATTCAAAATACGTTTATCGGGGCAAACGAGACCTGTCCGATGGTATAACATATGTGGGGGTTCGTTGGCTGGCTCATCCCATAGTAGATAAAAAGTGTTTGTTTGTTTTTTGTTAATGGGTAGCATTGCCATGGTAACACAAACTGTTTCCAATTTAGAATACGTTTATTGGGGCGAATGAGACATTTCTGACGGCATAATCAATCAATCAATCAATGTTTACTTATATAGCCCTAAATCACTAGTGTCTCAAAGGGCTGCACAAACCACAACACGAACCACTACGACATCCTCGGTAGGCCCACATAAGGGCAAGGAAAAACTCACACCCAGTGGGACGTCTGTGACAATGATGACTATGAGAACCTTGGAGAGGAGGAAACACACGTGGGTGTTCGTTGGTCGGTTCGTCTGGTATTAGACAAAATAGGCGTACCCATTCAATTGGCCCATTTTTGTTAAATCATAAATAGCGTCGCCATGGTTACTTGAACATCAAAGTGAAACTAGACTTTGGCCAGACACATACAGAGAGGAAAATTAGTGGTGATAAAAACAATTTTAGTAGTCTGTTAATATTGTTTTCCTCTTTTTGTAAATATTTTTTATTGTGTGCATTCTGAGCTGTATTTAAAGGCCTACTGAAATGAGATTTTCTTATTCAAACGGGGATAGCAGGTCCATTCTATGTGTCATACTTGATCATTTCACGATATTGCCATACTTTAGCTGAAAGGATTTAATAGAGAACATCGACGATAAAGTTTGCAACTTTCAGTGCTGATAAAAAAGCCTTGCCTTTACCGGAAGTAGCAGACGATGACGTCACAAGGGTGAGGGTTCCTCACGTCCTCACATTGTTTATAACGGGAGCCTCCAGCAGCAAGAGCTATTCGGACCGAGAAAACGACAATTCCCCCATTAATTTGAGCAAGGATGAAAGATTTGTGGATGATGATATTGATAGCGAAGGACTAGAAAAAAATAAAAAAATAAATAAATAAAGTAAAAAAAAAAGATGTTTTTAGACACATTTACTAGGATAATTCTGGGAAACCCCTTATCTTTCTGTCGTGTTGCTAGTGTTTTAGTTAGATTAAATAGTACCTGATAGTCGGAGGGGTGTGTCCACGGGTGTCTTGAGGCCGGTGCCTGAGGGAAGTCATGGCAGATACAAGGATGGCGCAAACTCCACAGATCTCCGGTAAGAGGTGACTTTTTAACACAATTTTCTCACCGAAACCTACCTGTTGACATGTGGTCAGGAACCATGTTCGCTTGACCGCTCTGATCCATAGTCAAGCTTCACCTCCGGGAATTTTAAACAAGGAATCACCGTGTGTTTGTGTGGCTAAAGGCTAAAGCTTCCCAACTCCATCTTTCTACTTTGACTTCTCCATTATTATTGAACAAATTGCAAAAGATTCAGCAACACAGATGTCCAGAATACTGTGTAATTTTGCGGTGAAAAGAGACGACTTTTAGCCGTAAGTGGTGCTGCGCTAATATCTCCTTACAGTCCGTGACGTCACGTGCACGCGTCATGATTCCGCGACATTTTCAACAAGAAACTCCGCGGGAAATTTAAAATTGCAATTTAGTAAACTAAAAAGGCCGTATTGGCATGTGTTGCAATGTTAATATTTCATCATTGATATATAAACTATCAGACTGTGTGGTCGCTAGTAGTGGCTTTCAGTAGGCCTTTAAAGGGGAACATTATCACCAAACCTATGTAAGCGTCAATATATACCTTGATGTTGCAGAAAAAAAGACCATGCATTTTTTTAACCGATTTCCGAACTCTAAATGGGTGAATTTTGGCAAATTAAACGCCTTTCTGTTTATCGGTCTTTTAGTGATGACGTCAGAACGTGACGTAACCGAGGTAACACACCCGCCATATTCATTTTCACATTACAAACACTGGGTCTCAGCTCTGTTATTTTCCGTTTTTTCGACTATTTTTTGGAACTTTCGAGACATCATGCCTCGTTGGTGTGTTGTCGGAGGGTGTAACAACACTAACAGGGAGGGATTCAAGTTGCACCACTGGCAAGAAATCTGCCGCCAGACCCCATTGAATGTACCAGAGTGTCTTCACATTTGACCGGCGATGCTAAGGCAGACATGGCACAGAGATGTATGGATAACCTGCAGATGCATTTGCAACGATTAAGTCAACGAAATCACAAAGGTGAGTTTTGTTGATGTTGTTGACTTATGTGCTACTCAGACATATTTGGTCACCGCATGACTGCCAGCTAATCGATGCTAACATGCTACGCTAATCAATGCTTACATGCTATTTACGCTAGCTGTGTGTACATTTGAAACTAGAGACCCACATTTAATGCGAAACAAACACTTACCAATCAACGGATTTAAGTTGCTCCAGTGTCACAAGATGGGAAAGTCCTGATCGTTTGGTCTGCACATTTTACCGGCGATGCTAATAAGGCAGCCATGCTATGGGCCATTTCATTAGGTACACCCACGCTATGACCGAATAGCATCAATAGCTATTCGCTCAATAGCTTCAATTTCTTCTTCAATTTCGTTTTCGCTATCTGTTTCCATACTCCGATCATCTGTTTCAATACATGCGTAATCTGTTGAATCGCTTAAGCCGCTGAAATCCGAGTCTTAATCCGAGCTAATGTCGCTATATGTTGCTGTGGTAACCGCCATGTTGTTTGTATTGGCAGCCCTGTATGACATCACAGGGAAATGGATAGTGATTTCGAAGATAGCGAAAATAAGGCACTTTAAAGCTTTATTTAGGGATATTCCGGGACCGGTAAAATTTTGAAAAAGGTTTCAAAAAATACAACAAGCCACTGGGAACTGATTTTTACTGTTTTTAACCCTTTTGAAATTATGATAATGTTCCCCTTTAAGGAGTTGGGGTATTGTAAACAGTGGTGTTTGACTAGTGACAGCCTCAAGGGTGCTCATGTTGGAATGAGCTGCAGGCCTTATAACCAGACCATGTAAGTTATGGGAATTGATAAGATTTGTTAGGCTTTGATTCCACATTTGAGTGTGCATAACAATTCGTTTTTTTTTTATAAGAGGAAGGAATCTCGCAGATCTTCTAAAAATATTCCCCATTATTAAGGTATGTTCCCATTCAATCGGCCGATGTTTTTGGTTATTCGTGAATAGTGTCGCCATGGTAACATAAAGTGTTCCCGATATAAAATACGCATAAAACGGTGATTAAAATGAAAATGTAAGCTCGCAGTGTTTGCGCCGATGTGAACTTCCTCACGCTGTATTTCTCTACATCAAGGGTCTCAAACTCAATATACCTGGGGACCACTGGATGCAGAGTCTGGGTGAGGCTGGGCCGCATGAAAATGTTTCTTCAAAACAAATGTTGCATACTCCTCAGCATGTCTAGTTGTATAAGGATGTTTCAAATTGTATCCCTCGTGCACCGCAACTTTCTCTGTGCAAATAAGACATGTCGGGGTGCCCCTGAGCTCAACAAATAAATATTGCATCTCCCACTTTTCCTGGAATTGTCTTTGCTCATCACGAACCTTTCTCTTCACTGCAGGCTTTGAAAAAGACATGTTTGGGGTTGTGGGATATATTTGTATTTAGCCAACGCATGGAGAATAAATGTTATTTCCGTAATGTGTCGTTCCGCTTTTCCTCCTACAGCAACACGGCAGTCGGCGGATAATAGTACCAGGATAGCGAGCGCAAAAAAGTGATGGCTCCCGGGGAGTCATCCGGCGTCATATAGAAATATATGTAGTGTTCATCGTGTGAGGCAATGCAATTTAAGCAATAAAAAAAACAAATAACGGTTTGAAATGGTCTAGGTTAATACTGACGGACAGGTGTCGCGGTCTGACTGCAGCCAGGCACGTGAGAAAACCCTCGTCTCCATGGCAACGTCTCTGTCGCTTTCACTCATTTGTCGCTTTTCCACTAATGCAGGGGTAGGCAACCCAGAACGTTGAAGGAGCCATTTTCGACCTAAATAACACAACGCTGTCAAGCCCCATTCATATAAAATGTGCGTGCCGCACTAACATTAATCTTTTATATTAAGGTGGGGGCCGCAAAATAACGTCTCGCGGGCCGCAATTGGACCGCGGGCCTCGTGTCTGAGACCCCTGTTCTACATGCTTACTGTCCGTTAATGTACAATGTGAAATTTGTCACACTGTAATTGTCTGCATTCTTGCTGGTCAGAAGATGTAAGATAAAAGAAGCATCATTTAAAGGCCTACTGAAAGCCACTACTACTGACCACGCCGCTGATAGTTTATATATCAATGATGAAATATTAACATTGCAACACATGCCAATACGGCCTTTTTAGTTTACTAAATTGCAATTTTAAGTTTCGCGCAAAGTATCCTGTTGAAAACGTCGCGGTATGTTGACGCGTGCGTTTGACGTCACCGGTTGTAGCGGACATTTTTTTCCAGCCCAATCCAAGCTATAAGTCGTCTGCTTTAATCGCATAATTACACAGTATTCTGGACATCTGTGTTGCTGAATATTTTGCAATTTGTTCAATTAATAATGGAGACGTCAAAGAAGAAAGATGTAGGCGGGAAGCGGTGTATTGCGGCCGCCTTTAGCAACACAAACACAGCTGGTGTTTCCTTGTTTAGACTCCCGAAAGCTTACAGTGAAGCTTTACAATGGAACAGAGCGGTCAAGCGAACATGGCTCCCTACCACATGTCAACCGGCAGGTTTTGGTAAGAAAATTGTGATATTAAGTCGGCTCTTACCGTAGTTATGAGCGGAGAGCTTGCGTCGTGCCTCCTGCAGCTGCAAACTCTCTGGCCTCCTCCACCGGCCGCCCCCGACCGTCGGATGCTTACACCGTGGAGGAGGGAAGAAAACAAATATCAGCCCGGCTGCCTTGCCTCGTCGAGAAACGTGGCTTCCATTGAAGACACTGGCGGTCACACCCCTCCGACTTTCAGTTACGACCATATAATCTCACTAAAACACTAGTAACACAATTAGCAGATAAGGGATTTTCCAGAATTATCCAAGTAAAAGTGTCTAATAACATCTGAATCACTCCCTCTGCCTCGCCTTTTTTTTTTTTGTAGTCCTTCACTCTCACTTTCCTCATCCACAAATCTTTCGTCCTCGCTCAAATTAATGGGGAAATCGTCGCTTTTTTGGTCCGAATCGCACTCGCTGCTGGTAGCCATGATTGTAAACAATGTTCAGATGTGAGGAGCTCCACAACCCGTGACGTCACGCGCACATCGTCTGCTACTTCCGGTACAGGCAGGGCTTTTTTGTTAGCGACCAAAAGTTGCGAACTTTATCATCGATGTTCTCTACTAAATCCTTTCAGCAAAAATATGGCAAAATTTTGAAATGATCAAGTATGACACATAGAATGGACCTGCTATCCCCGTTTGAATAAGAAAATCTCATTTCAGTAGGCCTTTAAGATCACGACATACTTGTACACGAGGCATACAAGGCGGTTGCTTTTGATGAGTATTTTTTTCTGGGAAAATATTTTTAATATTTGCATTCGTGCCCATGCACACACATTCTCAGTAGTGTCGGGTAGCAGACATCGAACCAAACACCGGCAACGCTTAAGTTTGGTACTAGTGTTGGTTCAAATGTAAACAATACCCATCCCTACTCAACATGTTTTTGCTGCATTCTTCTGCTCAGCTTTTCGACCTTGGATCTCCAGCCCAATCTTTGAACAGTGTGCCAGGCTGCTCTTTTAGAGACGATCACTGCACCAAGAGGGAGCCACAACCCGGGCCTTACTGCGGCACGTCGGGGCGTTGCACCAGCGAGTTGGGCTCAGTCAGCTGCCAATGTGAATTGGGCTTTACAGGACCGCAATGTGACCAGCGTAAGCATTTTTTTAAATCACTGTCCAGTAGGGGTGTGGGGAAAAAAATCGATTTGAATTTGAATCGCGATTCTCACGTTGTGCAATTCAGGATCGATTGTCATTTTTAAAAATCGATTTAATTTTTTTTCTTTTTCTTTTATTTTGTATTTTTTTAGCAATCCAACAAAACAATACACAGCAATACCATAACAATGCAATCCAATTCCAAAACCAAACCTGACCCAGCAACACTCAGAACTGCAATAAACAGAGCAATTGAGAGGAGACACAAACACGACACAGAACAAACCAAAAGTAGTGAAACAAAAATTAATTTTATCAACAACGGTATCAATATCAATCAATCAATCAATGTTTATTTATATAGCCCCAAATCACAAATGTCTCAAAGGACTGCACAAATCATTACGACTACAACATCCTCGGAAGAACCCACAAAAGGGCAAGGAAAACTCACACCCAGTGGGCAGGGAGAATTCACATCCAGTGGGACGCCAGTGACAATGCTGACTATGAGAAACCTTGGAGAGGACCTCAGATGTGGGCAACCCCCCCCTCTAGGGGACCGAAAGCAATGGATGTCGAGCGGGTCTAACATGATACTGTGAAAGTTCAATCCATAGTGGCTCCAACACAGCCGCGAGAGTCCCGTCCACAGGAAACCATCTCAAGCGGATCAGCAGCATAGAGATGTCCCCAACCGATACAGGCGAGCGGTCCATCCTGGGTCCCGACGAGCGGTCCATCCTGGGTCTCGACTCTGGACAGCCAGTACTTCATCCATGGTTATCGGACCGGACCCCCTCCACAAGGGAGGGGGGGACATAGGAGAAAGAAAAGAAGCGGCAGATCAACTGGTCTAAAAAGGAGGTCTATTTAAAGGCTAGAGTATACAGATGAGTTTTAAGGTGAGACTTAAATGCTTCTACTGAGGTGGCATCTCGAACTGTTACCGGGAGGGCATTCCAGAGTACTGGAGCCCGAACGGAAAACGCTCTATAGCCCGCAGACTTTTTTTGAGCTCTAGGAATCACTAATAAGCCGGAGTCTTTTGAACGCAGATTTCTTGCCGGGACATATGGTACAATACAATCGGCAAGATAGGCTGGAGCTAGACCGTGTAGTATTTTATACGTAAGTAGTAAAACCTTAAAGTCACATCTTAAGTGCACAGGAAGCCAGTGCAGGTGAGCCAGTACAGGCGTAATGTGATCAAACTTTCTTGTTCTTGTCAAAAGTCTAGCAGCCGCATTTTGTACCAACCGTAATCTTTTAATGCTAGACATGGGGAGACCCGAAAATAATACGTTACAGTAATCGAGGCGAGACGTAACAAACGCATGGATAATGATCTCGGCGTCTTTAGTGGACAAAATGGAGCGAATTTTAGCGATATTACGGAGATGAAAGAAGGCCGTTTTAGTAACGCTTTTAATGTGTGACTCAAAGGAGAGAGTTGGGTCGAAGATAATACCCAGATTTTTTACAGAGTCACCTTGTTTTATTATTTGGTTGTCAAATGTTAAAGTTGTATTATTAAATAAAGGTCGGTGTCTAGCAGGACCGATAATCAGCATTTCCGTTTTTTTTGGCATTAAGTTGCAAAAAGTTAGCGGACATCCATTGTTTAATTTCATTAAGACACGCTTCCAACTGACTACAGTCCGGCGTGTTGGTCAGCTTTAGGGGCATGTAGAGTTGGGTGTCATCAGCATAACAGTGAAAGCTAACACCGTATTTGCGTATGACGTCACCCAGCGGTATTAGTTATAATTCAGCATAGCAGTGATTATAAATCCCTCATTGACATTATCATTGGACATTTATAATAATAATAAAAAAGAACAATAGTGTCACAGTGGCTTACACTTGCATGGCATCTCATAAGCTTGACAACACACTGTGTCCAATATTTTCACAAATATAAAATAAGTCATATTTTTGGTTCGTTTAATAGTTAAAACTAATTTACATTATTGCAATCAGTTGATAAAACATTGTCCTTTACAATTATAAAAGCTTTTTACAAAAATCTACTACTCTGCTAGCATGTCAGCAGACTGGGGTAGATCCTGCTGAAATCTATGTATTGAATTAACAGGGAATCCTTTTAAATCGGGAAAAAAATCGTTTTTGAATCGAGAATCGTGTTGAATTAAAAGAAAAATAGATTTTGAATCGAATCGTAACCCCAAGAATCGATATTGAATCGAATCGTGGGACACCCAAAGATTCGCAGCCCTACTGTCCGGTTCGTCTAGGATTTTTGACACAGCCTGCACGGAACGAAAACAAATGTGCACGCGCTCATATGCACCTGTCAAGACACATGCAAATATTTTACATTACCTTAACCATCACAGCAGGACAAAAAGGCAAACGTTTATCCCCCCTAAAAAAAAAAGGTAAAACCTGCTGTGTGGCAACATTTTGTGTTCTTAAAAAATGACCATGAATTTATTGAAGACGATGGCTCACCCATTTGCAAATCTGCCAAAAAAGGCAATGACTAAAGAGTCTAATCCAGGCGGGTCAAACCTACGGCCCGAGGGCCGGATCAGGCCCACGAACAGGTTTTATCCAGTCCACGGGATGAGTTTTCTAAGTATTTTCTAAATGTGTCCACTGTATATCTTAATTCTTCATATCTTTGTAGATGATGCTAGATATGTACAAATGAAACCACATGATTTAAGTGCATCAGTCGAGGAAAATGATCAAACTACATATATAACATCCTGCAAAAAAGTCAACCATTTTCTTATATTATTAATACTATTACTAATGAATTGGGTTGTATAGTATGTTAGTATAGTACCGCGATACTAATGAATGATATTCGGTACTGTACCGCCTCTGAAAAGTACAAGTCTGCCATCCCCCGCTTTCCCCCGTCGTCGTCACGTCCTGACATTGCTGGTTTTACGAGCAGATGAGCAGTTACGGCAGCGCACAATCACCGAGTACTTACAAGCAGACACAGTGTGTGAACAGAAAAGGGAGAACGGATGCATTTTGGCTTAAAAACAAACGATAAAGGGGAAGTTATAACACTGAAGCGCTTTAAAAGACATGGCTAGCTAGCTAGCGGCTAAAGTACATCAATCGGCAGTGTTTTAGCTACTTCTAAATCAGTAATCCTCACCTCCATGGCGACAAATAAAGTACGTTTCTTACAAGTATCATCCCTGCAAGACTAGGAATAGCTAAACATGCTTCAAAACACACCTTAGCTCACAGGTATCAAAATGTAAACAAAGTATGTTAGTATAGTACCGCGATACTAATGAATGATATTCGGTACTGTACCGCCTCTGAAAAGTACAGGACTGCCATCCCCCGCTTTCCCCTGTCGTCGTCACGTCCTGACATTGCTGGTTTCACGAGCAGATGAGCAGTTACGGCAGCGCACAATCACCGAGCACTTACAAGCAGACACAGTGTGTGAACAGAAAAGGGAGAACGGATGCATGTTGGCTTAAAAACTAACGATAAAGGGGAAGTTATAACACTGAAGCGCTTTAAAAGACATGGCTAGCTAGCTAGCGGCTAAAGTACATCCGCAATCGGCAGTGTTTTAGCTACTTCTAAATCAGTAATCCTCACCTCCATGGCGACAAATAAAGTACGTTTCTTACAAGTATCATCCCTGCAAGACTAGGAATAGCTAAACATGCTTCAAAACACACCTTAGCTGTAATGATACCAAGTACAGGAGCGTATTTAGTCGATACTACGATGATAACGTCAATTTGTTTTTGGCATCACAACATCTTTCATTTAAAAAAATAAATCTATATTTTGCTTATAAACTCTGGAAATATGTTCCAGGACACATGAGGACTTTGAATACGACTAATGTATGATCCTGTAACTACTTGGTATCTGACTGATGCCCAAATGTGTGGTATCATCCAAAACAAAAGTAAAGTATCAAACAACAGAAGAATAAATGATTATTACATTTTAACAGAAGTGTAGATAGAACATGTTAAAAGAGAAAGTAAGCACATTTTAACATTAAATGAACAAGTAGATTAAGAATTAATTTTCGACCACTTGTCCTTAATAATTTTGACGAAATGATTAATAACACAATATGTTACTGCATATTTCAACAGACTAAATTGGGAGCTTTTGTTTGCTTACTTACTAATAAAAGACAAGTTGTCTTGTATGTCCACAATTTTATTTAAGGACAAACTTGCAATAAGAAACATATTTTTAACGTACCGTAAGATTTTTTTTGTTAAAATAAAGACAATAATGCATTTTTTTTGTGGTCCCCTTTATTCATCAAAAGGTATCGAAATAATTTTGGTATCGGTACCAGAATATTGGTATCGGGACAACACCACTAATGAATGTATTTATATTTTTCAATGCTTTTTGTTTTAAATCAATCAATCAATCAATCAATCAATGTTTATTTATATAGCCCCAAATCACAAATATCTCAAAGGACTGCACAAATCATTACGACTACAACATCCTCGGAAGAACCCACAAAAGGGCAAGGAAAACTCACACCCATGTAATATTTTAAAATGTTATGATAATGTTACAACTTGATTAATCCTATTTCAAACAGCATTAAATAACACATCAAAACCTCTATCCAATGTCCATGTGATTTTAATATATATTTTTTGTCGTGAAATTATTCAAGGCCTACAAATCGTGATACTTGGAAGACCGTGATTATTCATTAGACTGTAAATCCTGCTGTCAAAATCAAAAATCATTGCGTTCCTAGTTTGAGTGCTGCTGAGACTAATTTGATTGGTGCAAATCATTTTGATCGGCCAAAATGTGCGGAGCAATTGCGGTAAATAGTCAAAGTTGCTAGACTGTGCTTAATTTGCAGGTGTTGGTTGAATTTGCGTGAATTGCCGTAATCGCAACATCGTGAAATCCTGAAGGGGACAAACTCAAATAAAAAGTGTTTTTACTTTAGTTGTTTTTTTTTCTACCCCCTTAAAAACATCACTCTGCTCCGGTGAAAAGATTACTGTGGTATTTCCATTTGACAGCTAAATGATTTGAACATGCTTTGTGTGTTCTTGATGGAGCAGCCGTTGCAGAATTCTCCTTTGACGGACGCAGCCACATTCAGTTCCAGCTGATGTGGTCCCTGCCTGCCAGACAGACGAGGGTTCAGGCCGGGATTCGGACACGTGCCACTTCTGGTGTCATCCTCAGCTTGCTCTCTCGGGAGCAGAACGAATACCTACGTTTAGAAGTAAGTCACGAGTAGTTCCTACATCTCCACCTTGATAGGTCTGATCGTCTTGTTTGGTGCTTTTAAATCAAGGGTAGGGAACCTATGGCTCTAGAGCCAGATGTGGCTCTTTTGATGACTGCATCTGGCTCTCAGATAAATCTTAGCTGACATTGCTTAACACGATAATTCTGAATAATTCCGCTGGAATTCACAGTGCTAAACATAAAGTTCAAAAAAGGAGGCCAAGATAAGAACTAGAACACTGCACACAGGAAAACAGCAACAAAGTCAAAATAAGTCACGGCGTGATGTGACAGGTAAGTGACAGTAAATGAGGGGCCGTTAGGGACATTATTCAGAATTACCTCTTACATACACTACTGAAATGCTCTCACATAAACAACTGAAATGTTTTTCTCTCACACACACCGCTGAAACAATCTTATACACACTACTGAAACACTCTCATACACACTACTGAAACACTCTTATACACACTACTGAAACACTCTCATACACACTACTGAAACACTCTTATACACACTACTGAAATGCTCTCACATAAACAACTGAAATGTTTTCAGTAGTGTATGTAAGAGGTAATTCTGAATAATGTCCCTAACGGCCCCTCATAAAAGTACATCTCCTTTGAGACAAGAGCTACATGTATATTGATGCATGGTTGTTAAGTCATATCCAACAATAGCAACAACGACTTTTTTACTGTCAACTGAGTTTCGTTTTTTTAATAATTTCTGCTTTTGGTTTGCCTCCGGATTTTTTCAACCCCAAAAAATGTGCCTTGGCTCAAAAAAGGTTGAAAAACACTGCTTTACACAATGACTTCCATAAAAAAAAATACCATCCCTATGCTATTTCATGTTCTTTCTCTTTCTGGTTTTAAGTTTCAAAGACAGCAAGTGCACAGTAATTGTGAAGCGAAGGTCACAGGCGAAGCTATTGAAGTTTTTGAAATGTCTCACCGCGTTCCACTCTCTTGAAATCTTTTTTTGGAGTGAGTTGTCCACTTGCCCAAGTCCTTCCTGCTCCGGGAGTGGTCTTAGATTGCTACCCCGGGGTGTAAAACGTTAAGTGTGAATGGAAAACGAAGGCAAAATTGCTTTAGAAATGTAGTAATGTGCCATTTAGATATCGTCGATTTCCTGTTTCGTTTAAATGACACGTTGCTGACGGAACATTTCACTTTTTTTTTCCTATTCATCTCCTTTCCCGGTGGGTCAAAAGCAAACAGCACTTGGAAGTAAACGGCTGGCAGACGGTGTTTGGACATTCAATATTGATAAAATTACAGGTCAGCTGTTTGCAGAGAAGCTGTTTCACTGAGGTTGCATTTTGTGTTGCTAGTCAAGCAATCAATCAATCAATCAATCAATCAATGTTTACTTTTATAGCCCTAAATCACGAGTGTCTCAAAGGGCTGCACAAGCCACAACGACATCCTCGGCTCAGATCCCACATCAGGGCAAGAACAAACTCAAGTCTAGTCGTCTTTATGTGGCCTCATGTCTTGTTTTCTTTGGGGACTTTAGCCAGCCTATGGGAAAACGTTGTTGTCCTCTTTCCTTTGTAGTTCTCCGTCTGTGATAGTGGAATGAAGAGGTGAGCTTCTATGAAAAATGTGATATGTGCCAGTTGCAACACACATGAGCCTCTTCTGCATAGCTTGTTTCTTGGAATTACTCGAGCCAAACACAGGCACTCATTTAAAGGGATCAACTTTTTTTGGGCTGTTGATATGGGGTAGAAACAATTGTATTCTTAGGTCTGCCAAACTCTGTGTTCAATGAGTTCACATGTTTGTTAAACATTTAAAATCAATTAAACGTTATTTATAAAGCGCTTTTCATAGAAATCTGAGGGTGTTAATGAACTCAGACTTGAACTTGTCGTGGAAATTTCTTAAAGACGATCCTTTAGTGACAAATAGCTTTAAAACGATGTATTATTAAAGTAAAAAACAAATAATAAGAAGCTTTGCAAAATGAGACCAAACCAGAACGACACATCCGTTCGTTCCAGCTTGTTCTAACTCCTTTAGAATTTGACATGGCAATTATACCTTCTCAGAAGTCCCACCCTCTTTCCCCTTTACATACAGTACACCAGTGGAATGAATACCCAAAGCCCTGTGAAGAAGGAGAGGGTGTCGTTTGCCCAGAAGTGGGGGGTCACTCAGGAAAGGGGAACAATTTAGCTCTGTTGGGGGTCAAGAATAGATAACACATATGCCCAGGTCAACTTAAGTCCACATGTTACATCAAAGACACAGGAGACAGAGCTTGATCAGATAATACATCTCTTCCAAAGTGTCACATTCCTGAGCCCAAAAAACAACTTTTGGCGACCCGTTCAAAGAACATCATCAATTAAAACAAGTTCAAGTAATTTTGCTACCACAAACTTCACCAGCCACATTAATTCAATAACATCAGCAGCTTTTTACCACCTGGAAAATATTATCGAAATCAAACTTTCCTGTTTGAATCAGACTTCAAAATGACTAATCCATGCCTTTGTCTCCAGTAATTTCATCCCAGCTAGGTTCTCTAAAAGGGCTGTAACCCAGCTGCAGAACATTACAATGCTGCTGCTCGAGTCCTGACTAGAACCATGAAAAATGACCATATTAGTTCAGCGTTCAGATCACTGCACTTGCTACATGTTGCTCGGAGAACAGACTTTTAAACAGCTCTGCTTGTGTATGAGTATTGTAATGGTCTTGTGCCAAAGTGCATCTCTGACATGCTAGAGACATATGAACCATCTTGGGGTCTAAGAACCTCGGAACGAAACATGCTAAGGCTACATTTCACTTTTATGCTCCTACAATCTAGAATCGTTTTCCCAATTATGTGAGACAGATCCCAACGTTGGCAATGTTCAAATCCAGGCTGAAAACACTTTTTGTATTGTGCATGACAATTGAAAATATTTTATGTAGACACTTTGATTTTAATTTGAATTATAACAGTTTAATCTGAATACTATTTTATGTTTTTAATTAAAAGTATGAATACTTTTATAATTGCCTTGCTTTGCCATACATAAAATAAATGCAACACAAAGTGCTTCACAGATTTAAAAACAATACCCCGATGACCCACACCCCACAACATTAATCACACACACACACACACACACACACACACACACACACACACACAACACACACAGCACGCACACAAACACGCACAATGGAATGCATTGCTGAATACAGAGGTTGTACGTGAAGAAACACTATCACAGGAGCCATCTGCACCAGGAGGTGACCTGACCACGGCCACCAGTCCGCTGACTTAAAGCGTCACCGCAGCCTTAGCCGATAATCCCAAATGCAGAGGGCTCCCCCTAAGGAATGCTGGGAAGTAAAATAAAATGAATAAAACATGTAAAATAGTGAGAACCCTGAGTAGGAATAAAGCATAGTATATACATATATATATATATATATATATATATATATATATATATATATATATATATATATATATCCATCCATCCATTTTCTGCCGCTTATTCCCTTTCGGGGTCGCGGGGGGCGCTGGCGCCTATCTCAGCTACAATCGGGCGGAAGGTGGGGTACACCCTGGACAAGTCGCCACCTCATCACAGGGCCAACACAGATAGACAGACAACATTCACACATTAGGGCCAATTTAGTGTTGCCAATCAACCTATCCCCAGGTGCATGTCTTTGGAAGTGGGAGGAAGCCGGAGTACCTGGAGGGAACCCACGCATTCACGGGGAGAACATGCAAACTCCACACAGAAAGATCCCGAGCCTGGATTTGAACCCAGGACTGCAGGAACTTCTTATTGTGAGGCAGACGCACTAACCCCTCTGCCACCGTGAAGCCCAGTTCGGAAATCGGTTAAAAAAAATAAAAATAAAAAAGACCATATATATATATATATATATTTTTTTTTTTTTTTTTTTTAACCGAGTTCGGAAATCGGTTAAAAAAATATATGGTCTTTTTTCTGCACCATCAAGGTATATATTGACGCTTACATAGGTCTGGTGATAATGTTCCCCTTTACAGCATTTACAGGCGGACAATGTTTATTTATGCAATGCAGTGGGAGAGTGGCCGTGCGCAACCCGAGGGGCACGGGTTCAAATCCCACCTAGAACCAACCTCGTCACGTCCGTTGTGTCCTGAGCAAGACACTTCACCCTTGCTCCTGATGGGTGCTGGTTGGCGCCTTGCATGGCAGCTCCCTCCATCAGTGTGTGAATGTGTGTGTGAATGGGTAAATGTGGAAGTAGTGTCAAAGCGCTTTGAGTACCTTGAAGGTAGAAAAGCGCTATACAAGTACAACCCATTTATTTATTTATTTAATAATACCAAGTTCCTCACAAGGATGCCTTATGTTAAACTATGAATTGTCATGGATGAAAGTTGATGAAAGACTGGCTTGTAGTTTGATTCTATTTTTAAAAAACATCTATATATACCATAAACCCTCATATCTGTATTCTCAGCTCTTGCTTGCCAGTGACAGTCACACCTACAGTACCAGGCCAGTGACAGTCACAACTACAGTACCAGGCTAGCCCTAAGAGGTGCTCTCACCCGTCTTAAACCCAAAAGTGATGTTTTGAAAAAGACTGTAATGTATCGGGCAATCACTTACTGGAATAGACTTCCACAATATCTGCTATCAATCACCAGCATAGTGGGCTTTAAGAATAAACTAAAAGAAGTATTGCGTAAAGAGATTATTTTAGATTGTACCTAATGTCATGACTGTTTTTATTGACTATTGAGTATTTTATTGATTATGGGATAAGCAGCAGAAAATGGATGGATGATACTTTTTCGTCACTTATTGTTTGTCTTTGGTACACTAATGTGTATATTTTAGGCCATTGGTTCTTTGTTTTATTTTTGCAAAAATGTATACAGTATATCTATTTTTATATTGCTATTTTTATCTTTGGTATGAAAATTATTATGTAACAACATTTATTAGTATGTTTTGGTTCTTTGTTGCTATTTTTGTATTATGACAATTTATTATTGGATCGTGTTGTACTGCATTTTAATCGTTTGTTCTGTGGTTGTGTGATGTTTTTTGCCTGGACCCCAGGAAGAATAGTCTCCACTGCGGTTTAGACTAATGGGGATCTTTAATGAACTAAACTAAATAAAACTAAACTAGATAATTAGAGGAGTATGGGCAAGGGTCAAGGGTTTATATCCAGTGTATCTCGTGTAGTATTTTTTATTTAATTGTTTTAGTTTGTGATGGAAATGAAAATCCCTTATTTTACCCATTTTCCTGGGAAATTTACCATATCGTGTAATGCAAATGTTGTTGTTGAGGAATGGTCCCATTTCGTTCGGCCTAATTTATTAATTTCACCTCATCTGTTATAATTATGATAATAATCCCATTATTTGTTGTATTTTTCTCATATTCGCCCCACTTACATCACAATTCTCACGCTCTGTCTCTGGCCTTCTGTATGCAATAGAGATGTGCGGATAGGCGATTATATCATCCGCATCACCAAAGTTGTCATCCACCCGCCGTCCACCCGAACCAACATTTTATCAGGACCGTACCCGCTTGCCAACCGCCCGCTGAAATACATCAGAGGTTGTCCGCCTTTACCACTCACAGAGCTATTTAAACCTGTTTCACAGAGTAATGAAGACAATTGGAGCCGCTAACGTTCCCGCGACTATCCAATAGCGTTCATCCTGATGACAAGCATTTGGGCGTGCTGTGAAGCCATTGCCTTTGACACCTTCAACATGTACAAACCGATTAATGGTCCGGCAACATGTGTGCAGATTCCGCAATTACACGTTCAACCGGGAGAGAGCTTTTTGGCTAATGCCAGCATAAAGTGCATTGCAGTAGTCCAGGCCACTTGAAATAAAAGCATGCACGACTTGTTCAAAAAGGTTAAAAGATAAAAACGGTTTAACCTTTACTAAAAGACGAAGGTGATAAAAACACGATTTTAAAACGCCATTGACTTGTTTGTCTAGTTTAAAATGGCTGTCTATAGTGACACCAAGGCTGGTGACTTTGGGACGCACATCATTTTGCAACGGTCCCAAGTCAGTGAGGACCGGACCAAAAACTAAAATTTCCGTTTTTCCCTCATTCATTATTAAAACATGAAAACTATAAGACAGAAAAACCCAAGACAAGACAGAGTTTGACACCCATGGTGTCGACTATCTTCCGTTGTTTGGTAACACTTTGCCTTCCTTGTGAAAGATGTGAACCGGGGGTGTCAGTGTGCGCATGTGTCTGCAGTGCAGTGAAGGCGTTTGAGATCTCCTGCTGACTGAGCAATTGTTCATGCGGGCCAGGCTGAACGTGAATTATCTTGCCCCACTGTTTCCAATTAAGATTTGGACATGTAGGAAGTGCAGTTATTGGAGCCCCTCATTGGTTGAGTCCACCGGGTTCACTCAGCCTTAACTGTTGAAGATAATTGTTGGCTCGTGTACACCTTCCCTTTGGGACGACTCTTGCTTCGGCTCCGCAGCCGCCAACTCTGCAAAGCATTGTAGCGGCAAGATTACGACATTCGTTTTTGCCACTGAAAGTTTGATTCTTGTTTTGCTGGAACTCTTTTTTTTTTCAAATGACTCGGCCCCCAGTGGCTTCACAGTGGCAGAGGGGTTAGTGCGTCTGCCTCACAATACGAAGGTCCTGCAGTCCTGGGTTCAAATCCAGGCTCGGGATCTTTCTGTGTGGAGTTTGCATGTTCTCCCCGTGACTGCGTGGGTTCCCTCCGGGTACTCCGGCTTCCTCCCACTTCCAAAGACATGCACCTGGGGATAGGTTGATTGGCAACACTAAATTGGCCCTAGTGTGTGAATGTGAGTGTGAATGTTGTCTGTCTATCTGTGTTGGCCCTGTGATGAGATGGCGACTTGTACAGGGTGTACCCCGCCTTCCGCCCGACTGTAGCTGAGATAGGCGCTAGCGCCCCCCGCGACCCCAAAAAAGGGAATAAGCGGTAAAAAAATGGATGGATGGATGGACTCGGCCCCAACATGTGCTTCCCTCTTCTTTCCATGAGAAAAAAGGCCTATTTTTTTTAATAATGTTCTCATGATGAAGTTTTGTGGTTGCTGGTCCACATTGCAATATAACAGACATCTAGAGGTAGAGACTGTGGACTGATTCAAGTACATCGCGGTGTGGGTGGACAACAAGCTGGACTGGACTGTTAACACGGACCACTTATACTGGCAACCAGTCTGTGGTTGCCAGTGTTCTGTTCTACATGGTAGTGTGCTGGGGGGGCAGTACATCTAAGAAGGACAGCTCCAGACTTGAGAAACTGATCAGGCGGGCCGGTTCTACAATGGGAATGAAACTGGACTCACTGGTGACGGTGGCAGAGAAGAGGACTGTTGACAAACTAGTGAGCATCCTGGATGATGCCAGTCACCCTCTGCATAGTGTTATCAGTAGCCAGAGGAGCCTGTTCAGTTCTAGACTGCTTCATCCCAAGTGCAGGACTAATAGACTCAAAAACTCCTTTGTCCCACACGCCATTAGACTGTACAACTCCTCTCTGGGGGGGTACTAGGATGACAGGGGATGCAAAACATTAACAGTGCAATACGTTTTCATAACATGGTCACTACTGCCTACTTTGTCTTGTTATATTCTTATTTTACTGTTATATTGTTATTCCCATTGTTTTTATTCTTTTTGTAATATTTCTCTATTTTGTTTCCTTTTAAACCCCCATTA
>NC_084622.1:56862568-56969890 GCF_033978795.1 Nerophis ophidion
ATATAGATGTCTTTCTTTCACGAAGACACGAATATAAGTTGGTGTATTACCTGATTCTGATGACTTGCATTGATTGGAATCAGACAGTAATGATGTTAACGCCCACATTTTCAAATGGAGGAGAAAAAAAGTTGTCCTTTCTGTACAATACAACATGAAAGTGGTTGGTTTTTGGCATCTAATTCATCCAGCTTCCATACACTTTACAAGAAAAACATTGGGGGCAAATTCCGTAGCTTGCTTGATTGACATTCACGGCACCCGAGGGTCTTGTGAGATGACGCTGGCTGCTGCCAGTTCATTATTATGAAAAAATGACAGAGAGGAAGGCGAGAAACACTTTTTATTTCAACAGACTTTCGCGCCGTCCCTTCCGTCAAAACTCTAAAGGCCGACTGCTCATTTCCTATCTTCACAATAAAAGCCCTGCTTCAGGCTGCCTGCGCTAACAAAATAAGAGTCTCGGAAAGCTGGCGTGCACAAGTGATGTGCACGCCAGCTTTCTGAGGGATCGCTTGTGCACGCCAGTTTTCCGAGACTCTGTATTTAGTTAGCGCAGGCAGCATGAAGCAGGGCTTTTATTGTGAAGATAGGAAATGTGCAGTCGGCCTTTAGAGTTTTGACGGAAGGTACGGCGCGAGAGTCTGTTGAAATAAAAAGTGTTTCTCGCCTTCCTCTCGGTCATATTTTCATAATAATGATCTTGCAGCAGCCAGCGTCATCTCACAAGACCCTCCGGTACCGTGAATGTCATTTAAGTGACGTCTTGGTGAAGATTGATGATCACTCATTTTTAGGTCTATTTTTTTAAAAGCCTGGCTGGAGATCGACTGACACACCCCCTGCGGTCGACTGGTAGCTTGGGATCGACGTAATGGGCACCCCTGCCCTAGACTGACAGCATTCACACTCACATTTACACACTAGGGCCAATTAAGGGTTGCCAATCAATCTATCCTCAGGTGCATGTCTTTGGAGGTGGGAGGAAGCCACCTGATGGCTAATCAATAAGGTAATTCATGAATACATCTTTCTGTAACTTGCAAACAAAAAGGACCTGAAGAGTTAACCTGACATTAAATTGTGTGAGTCATTGCTGCTACAAGTCTTGATGCCTCCTTACTGCCTAGCTCAAAGTGATCATTTGGTTTTAAGCGGATGAGCAGAAGTGAGTCAGTTGCACTGATCTGTATTTCAATGCTGTGTTGACCTCATGTTTATGACAGTGCGAGTAAACGGCACAGTGGAGAAAAGAACAAACTCCAGAAATTCTGGCAACTTCGCCTCGGGCTTGTTTATTTTTTTGTGTACAGGGGATTGGCACACCTTGGTCTCATTGGGTCAATTGTTTCTTTGTTTATATTTCTCTGTATTGGATGCGTGGGTTCCCTCCGGGTACTCCGGCTTCCTCCCACTTCCAAAGACATGCACCTGGGGATAGGTTGATTGGCAACACTAAATTGGTCCTAGTGTGTGAATGTTGTCTGTCTATCTGTGTTGGCCCTGCGATGAGGTGGCGACTTGTCCAGGGTGTGCCTTTCGCCTTCCGCCTGCTTGTAGCTGAGATAGGCACCAGCGCCCCCTGCAACCCCAAAAGAGAATAAGCGGTAGAAAATGGATGGATGGATGTTACTCCCCAGTCAGGGTTTCAACTTGTGAATGAACAATCAATCATCAATCAATGTTTATTTATATAGCCCTAAATCAAAAGCGTCTCAAAGGGCTGCACAAACTACAACAACATTCTCGGTAGGGCCCACATAAGGGCAAGGAAAAACTCACCCCAGTGGGACGTCGGTGACAGTGACTCTGAGAAACCTTGAGGACCGAGTGCAATGGATGTCGAGCGGATCTAACATGATATTGTGAGAGTCCAATCCATAGTGGATGTAACATAACCGTGAGAGTCCAGTCCAAAGTAGATCCAATATAGTAGCGAGAGTCCCGTCCAAAATGGAGCCAGCAGGAAACCATACCAAGCGGAGGCGGACAGGCAGCGCAGAGATGTCCCTAACTGATAAGCAGGCGAGCGGTCCATCCTGGGTCCCGACTCTGGACGAGCGGTCCATCCTGGGTCCCGACTCTGGACAGCCAGTACTTCATCCATGGCCACCGGACCGGACCCCCTCCACAAGGGAGGGGGGGACATAGGAGAAAAAAAAGAAGCGGCAGATCAACTGGTCTAAAAAGGAGGTCTATTTAAAGGCTAGAGTATACAAATGAGTTTTAAGGTGAGACTTAAATGCTTCTACTGAGGTGGCATCTCGAACTGTTACCGGGAGGGCATTCCAGAGTACTGGAGCCTGAATGGAAAACGCTCTATAGCCCGCAGACTTTTTGGGGGCTCTGGGAATCACTAATAAGCCGGAGTCCTTTGAACGCAGATTTCTTGCCGGGACATATGGTACAATACAATCAGCAAAAATAGGCTGGAGCTAGACCGTGTAGTATTTTATACGTAAGTAGTAACAAAGAATTTGCCTGAGCTACGTTGTCTCATTTTGGTTCTTTTGTGCCACTTCTTGCCCCTCCTCTTTGCAGGCTGTATGCGAGATCTGAGATTTAACGATCGATCCATCGCCCTTGACAGTGAGCGGACTTCAGATGGACTTCAGGTGGTCTCCTCTCAGGGCGTGTCCCTGGGCTGCTCTTCAGAAGCCTGCAGGAAACACCATTGCTCCCCTCCTTTAGTCTGTGTGGACCTGTGGAGGCAACATGAATGCAGGTGCATATTTGAAGATTAGTAAACATATAGACATACAAACACAGCCCACTAGGACTTTCTTTTACTAAGGTTTTTTTTATAGCCGAATCAGATTTATTCGATTTTGGCTATAGGCGGCAATCAGTTGAGGGCATGGTTTTCTTTTAGGAGCACAGCTAACGAAAATACAAACCCCAAAACCAGTGAAGTTGGCACGATGTGTAAATCTTAAAGAAAAATTAAATACAATGATTCTTTTTCAACCTATATTCAATTGAATAGGCTGCAAAGACAAGATATTTAATGTTCGAACTGGAAAACATTGTTAATTTTTGCAACTTTTAGCTCATTTGGAGTTTGATGCCTGCAACATGTTTCAGAAAACCTGGCACAAGTTGCAAAACGACTGAGAAAAGTTGAGGAATGCTCATCAAACATTTATTCGGAACATCCCACAGGTAAACAGGCTAATTGGGAACAAGTGGGTGCTTTGATTGGGTATAAAAGAAGTTTCCATGAAAGGCTCAGTCATTCACAAACAAGGATGGGGCGAGGGTCACCACTTTGTGCACAAGTGTGTGAGCAAATTGTCAAACAGTTTAAGAACAGAATTTCTCAACAAGCTATTGCCAGTGATTTAAGGATTTCACCATCTACCGACAAGTGGTCTGACGAGTCGACATTTCAAATGTTTTTTGGAAATTGTGCACGTCATTTTCTCCGGACAAAAGAGGAAAATAACCATCCTGTTATAGGCGCAGAGTTCAAAAGTCAGCATAGGGGGGCGTATTAGTGCCCAAGGCATGGGTAACTTACACATCTGTGAAGGCACCATTAATGCTGAAAGGTCCATACAGGTTTTGGAGCAACATATGTTGCCATCCAAGCAATGTTATCATGGACGCCCCTGCTTATTTCAGCAAGACAAACTAGAGGAGGTAGTTACGTTGTTGACTCAGACTTGCACTAAGGGAACAGGAAGGCAAATTGCAGCTGAAGTGTTTTTGGGTCCTCGTTGTGCAATTGCTTAAATATCAGTTCTTAGTTCCGGCCGATATTGTTCAATTCCCAGTCATGACATACAAGAAATGCGATCTTGAAAAAACAAAGTTATATTACGTTAATGTTTGTTTTTTTTGCACACACATTTAATTTTTTTCCCATTCATATTTCTCCAAAACACACATCTAATCTCTTAAAACGATGCCCATTTAAACCTGCAACCCCTGTATGTAACCATTCTGAAATAAAATGTTCGTTCCTGGATGGTAATATGAGTCTCCCGAAGTTGATAAAAGAAATGTATATAACAATGCGCGTCAATAAAGTACATTAAATGTATTTGTTTTTTTTAATTTTAACAGAAAAAAATACATGTAATGCATGAAATTGCATATATTTTTTTATTTCCCAGAATAAAAAATAGATGCTTAAATATCTATATGAATCTCTAGTAAAAAAAATGTGTTCACATTAATAATGTAATATTTTGTTACATCTGTATGACTTTAGTTTGGAAAGTAGTTTTAACCTGTAATAATAATGAACTGTTAGTTTTGTGTTTCCTAATGTACAAAATATTATATTATAATACATTACAAACTTTTTTTGTTAGAATAAAAATAAATATCTGATTGACTTATGATTTCAAATCCATTTATCCATTAAATTGTACATATTTGAAAAAAACAAATCACAGGCTGCCCAGTCGCAAGATTTTTACCCTAAAAGAAAACAGTGGTAACATTTTTCTTTTTAAAAACGCAACAACCCTAGATTTTACAGTAATCTGTCACCATAATTTGACGGTAAAATATGGTGCTACCCTTTTTCCATTTACAGTAATATGCCGTTAAAAAAACAACAACAAAAAATGATACGATAAAATTCTGACTTAGCTACATTTAAGCTTTTTTTTTTTTTTTTTTACAAAGTACGTAAAAAATATAATGACCAAATGCATAAGCAATTGCGAAATAATATCATCCTTACTTATTAATATTCATTTAGTACTCACTATTATAAGTGGCCCTCTGTGATGTGGCCCCTCAATAAAAATTAGTTTGACACCCCTGGTTTGCATTGCAAAAAGTCAGTGTTCAAATACAACAAAAAAATATATACAAAAATTAGGGGTATTTTATTTGAACTAAGCAAAATTATCTGACAATAGAACAAGAAAATTTGGCTTGTCAAAACTTTCCAAAACAAATAAAAATAGCTAATTTCAATGTACCCAAAAATACTTTTAAAATAAGTACATACTCACTAACAGAGGTGGGTAGAGTAGCCAGAAATTGTACTCAAGTAAGAGTACTGTTACTTTAGAAATGTATTACTCAAGTAAAAGTAAGGAGTAGTCACCCAAATATTTACTTGAGTAAAAGTAAAATGTTGTGAAAAAACTACTCAAGTACTGAGTAACTGATGAGTAACCTGATTACGGCAACAAACAATGCACAAAAACATAAAAATAGCAATGAGCAAATTCAGAGCCAGGAATATCTCTTAAGCAACTAAAACAATAATATATATCAAATAATAATACATTCAAATAAAATTAAAAAATGGCACATTGAGCCACAATAACTTAACAGCACCATAGCCTCAGTAGGCATTCATTGATTTGATTGATTGATTGATACTTTTATTAGTAGATTGCACAGTACAGTACATATTCTGTACAATTGACCACTAAATGGTAACACCCCAATAAGTTTTTCAACGTTTATCAATTACTTAGTAAATGACCAAGTCGAGGTGATCTACCTCATATATACATACACACACATATCATGTATACACACACATATCATACATACGCACACAAATCATTTATACACACACATATCATATATATATACGTACATTTATATATACAGTATATAATTAAAATGTATTTATTTTGCCGTTTTTGTTAATATTTTGAAGGTGTTTTAATGAATATACATGCATGTTTAACATATAGATTCCTATCTTTCATGACGACAAGAATATAAGTTGTTGTATTACCTGATTCTGATGACTTGCATTGATTGGAATCAGACGTCCACGTTTTCAAATGGAGGAGAAAAAAAGTTCCTCTTTTCTGTCTAATACCACATGAAAGTCGTTGGTTTTTGGCATCTTATTTGTCCAGCTTCCATATTCGTTTTTATACACTTTACAAGAAATACATTGGCGGCAAACTCCGCAGCTTGCTAGCTTGAATGCGCTGGCTTTCGGAGACTCTTATTTTGTTAGCGCAGGCGCGATGGAGCGGCACTTTTATTGTGAAGACAGGAACTGTGCGATCAGTCTTTAGGCTTTTGACGGGAAGTACGGTTGAAATAAAAAGTGTCTTTTTTCCTTTACACTTTTATTAGTAGATTGCACAGTACAGTACATATTCCGTACAATTGACAGCTAAATGGTAACACCCCAATACGTTTTTTAACTTGTTTAAGTCGGGTTTTACGTATCACGGTCATGTGACCGCCTGGCTCTGTTTGATTGGTCCAACGTCACCAGTGACTGCATGTGATTGGTGAAACGCAGGCATGTGTAGATTCTACTTTGAAGGTCTGTCATAAACCAAAACAAACATTAATAGATCGATAAAAAAAAGTAGCGAGTAGATAAATGGAGCGGAGTAAAAGTAGCGTTTCTTCTCTATAAATATACTCAAGTAAAAGTAAAAGTATGTTCCATAAAAACTACTCGTAGAAGTACAATTTATCCCAAAAGTTACTCAAGTAAATGTAACGGCGTAAATGTAGCGCGTTACTACCCACTTCTGCTGACTAATAATAACAGTACTACTATATGAGTACGCTTGGTCTATTGTCTCATTGAAAATAAAACAGCAAAGTCCATTTGGCTGTCATCTGTTTTACTTATGAGACACAATTATTTTTTTAATTATTATTTTTGATTATTACTTTAAAAAGGCAGTTTTATACTTGTGAATGTTGATGACACAGCTTTGCAACATGTGATATTCTAGTTCCAAGCATGTTTTACTCAATATAGGTAATAAAATCTCATCAGAAAGCTGTAATATCTTACTGAAACCATTTAGGACCAAAACCCTCAAAACAAGTATCAATCAATCAATCAATGTTTACTTATATAGCCCTAAATCACTAGTGTCTCAAAGGGCTGCACAAACCACTACGACATCCTTGGTAGGCCCACATAAGGGCAAGGAAAATTCACACCCAGTGGGACGTCGGTGACAATGATGACTATGAGAACCTTGGAGAGGAGGAAAGCAATGGATGTCGAGCGGGTCTAACATGATACTGTGAAAGTTCAATCCATAATGGATCCAACACAGTCGCGAGAGTCCAGTCCAAAGCGGATCCAACACAGCAGCGAGAGTCCCGTTCACAGCGGAGCCAGCAGGAAACCATCCCAAGCGGAGGCGGATCAGCAGCGCAGAGATGTCCCCAGCCGATACACAGGCAAGCAGTACATGGCCACCGGATCGGACCGGACCCCCTCCACAAGGGAGAGTGGGACATAGAAGAAAAAGAAAAGAAACGGCAGATCAACTGGTCTAAAAAGGGAGTCTATTTAAAGGCTAGAGTATACAAATGAGTTTTAAGGTGAGACTTAAATGCTTCTACTGAGGTGGCATCTCGAACTGTTACCGGGTAAAACACTCTAACATAAAATCTGCTTAGTGAGAAGAACTTTGTTCCATCCATCCATCCATCTTCTTCCGCTTATCCGAGGTCGGGTCGCGGGGGCAACAGCCTAAGCAGGGAAACCCAGACTTCCCTCTCCCCAGCCACTTCGTCTAGCTCTTCCCGGGGGATCCCGAGGCGTTCCCAGGCCAGCCGGGAGACATAGTCTTCCCAACGTGTCCTGGGTCTTCCCCGTGGCCTCCTACCGGTTGGACGTGCCCTAAACACCTCCCCAGGGAGGCGTTCGGGTGGCATCCTGACCAGATGCCCGAGCCACCTCATCCGGCTCCTCTCGATGTGAAGGAGCAGCGGCTTTACTTTGAGTTCCTCCCGGATGGCAGAGCTTCTCACCCTATCTCTAAGGGAGAGACCCGCCACACGCCGGAGGAAACTCATTTCGGCCGCTTGTACCCGTGATCTTGTCCTTTCGGTCATGACCCAAAGCTCATGACCATAGGTGAGGATGGGAACGTAGATCGACCGGTAAATTGAGAGCTTTGCCTTCCGGCTCAGCTCCTTCTTCACCACAACGGATCGATACAACGTCTACATTACTGAAGACGCCGCACCGATCCGCCTGTCGATCTCACGATCCACTCTTCCCTCACTCGTGAACAAGACTCCTAGGTACTTAAACTCCTCCACTTGGGGCAGGGGCTCCTCTCCAACCCGGAGATGGCACTCCACCCTTTTCCGGGCGAGAACCATGGACTCTGACTTGGAGGTGCTGATTCTCATTCCGGTCGATTCACACTCGGCTGCGAACCGATCCAGTGAGAGCTGAAGATCCCGGTCAGATGAAGCCATCAGGACCACGTCATCTGCAAAAAGCAGAGACCTAATCCCGTGGTCACCAAACCGGAACCCCTCAACGCCTTGACTGCGCCTAGAAATTCTGTCCATAAAAGTTATGAACAGAATCGGTGACAAAGGACAGCCTTGGCGGAGTCCAACCCTCACTGGAAACGTGTCCGACTTACTGCCAGCAATGCGGACCAAGCTCTGACACTGATCATACAGGGAACGGACCGCCATAATAAGACAGTCCGGTACCCCATACTCTCTGAGCACTCCCCACAGGACTTCCCGAGGGACACGGTCGAATGCCTTCTCCAAGTCCACAAAGCACATGTAGACTGGTTGGGCAAACTCCCATGCACCCTCAAGAACCCTGCCGAGAGTATAGAGCTGGTCCACAGTTCCACGACCAGGACGAAAACCACACTGTTCCTCCTGAATCCGAGGTTCGACTATCCGGCGTAGCCTCCTCTCCAGTACACCTGAATAAACCTTTGTTATCAGACATAAAATAAGCAAACATCAACCTTATCTGAGATATTTAATCTTACTTAGATTTCAGTTTTTGCAGTGGAGCGACATCCTCGGCTCGGGCTGAGTAACGAAAACGACGTTCAAGCTTAAAAATATCGAGCAGGGGTGCCCAAAGTGGGCAAAGTGAGTAATTTTATTTAGACCGCCAAAGGGTGGCTTTCCAAATTTAATACATATTCATCCTGACCTCTTTCGAGCTCACACAATCATTGATGGCCTGTCCGCAAAACTAACTGGTCGCCATCTATCGTAGGTGACAATTTTTATTACCATATTTATGGCGGCACAGGGCTAAACTCCTCACTCACGGGGCTGCTGCACAATTAAAATCACCGTCTTTGGCTCGTGACTCATTGGCTCCCTTTTTTTTTTTTTTTTACCAAGGCGCTCGGAGGCAAAAATTCCAGGCACCCGTGATTTAAAAAGGAATAAAAAAAGGGAACCTTGCACCTTAAGCCGTCCTCACAGCCAACCATTCTATTCAGGGAGACTCACATTAATAAGCAAAATATCTCCGAAAGGTAAGACATCTGCCAAGGCCAAATTGTTATTAAAAATTAGAAATCATTGCTTTGTTTATCTCACTTTTTGTCTGCTGAATTATTCAGCAGCCACATGACTAATTTCCATATAACTTTGTGAGGTTGTTATGCTTTGGCTGTTGTCTGCAGTCTCGCACCACTCATGCATGTCGGTTTGGGTATTATTTACATCAGTGTTTTTTAACCATAAGGCTGGGCCCTATTGTCGGTCCAAGAGCGCCCCCGCAGGGCCGTCAAAAAATATATTTCTCAGCCGTGGTGTGAATGTGGTCTATCTCTGTCTGCCCTGCGATCAGGTGACTTGTCCAGGGTGTACGCAGCATTCCTCCTTAGTGTAGCTGAGCTCGGCTTCAGACCACCCTGAAAGGGACAAACTGTAGAAAATGGAAGGATGGTCCTTATAGGCTGCAGCGGTACTCAGTTGTAATTCACTTTTCCACCACTTGTGGCAGTAATGACAATAATCAGACGAACGTAAAAGGGCTGTAGCTAAAGTCATAGAGAGGTTTCCGCCCATCCATTTTCTACCGCTTGTCCCTTTCGGGTTTGCGGGGCGGGATCGCCGGAGCCTATAGCGCAAAAAAATATGACGAAAGTGGGAGAGCCATATTTTCATGTGCCCTTTAATTCTATAGATAGTTTAATTAATAAACTATCTTGGGTACTGATTAATGCGAAGGGCTACCAGTTTGATACACACTTAAATAAATTGCCAGAAATAGCCTATTTGCTCAATTTACCTTTAATAAATACATATATATATATAAAAAATGAGTATTTCTGTGGGCTTCACGGTGGCAGAGGGGTTAGTGCGTCTGCCTCACAATACGAAGTTCCTGCAGTCCTGGGTTCAAATCCAGGCTCGGGATCTTTCTGTGTGGAGTTTGCATGTTCTCCCCGTGAATGCGTGGGTTCCCTCCGGGTACTCCGGCTTCCTCCCACTTCCAAAGACATGCACCTGGGGAAAGGTTGATTGGCAACACTAAAATTGGCCCTAGTGTGTGAATGTGAGTGTGAATGTTGTCTGTCTATCTGTGTTGGCCCTGCGATGAGGTGGCGACTTGTCCAGGGTGTACCCCGCCTCCCGCCCGATTGTAGCTGAGATAGGCACCAGCGCCCCCCGCGACCTCAGAAGGGAATAAGCGGTAGGAAATGGATGGATTATTATGGTAACACTTTAGTATGGGGAACATATTCACCATCACTTAGTTGCTTGTTAACATGCAAATTAGTAACATATTGGCCCTCAATTAGTCATTATTAAGTACTTAATAATGCCTTATTCTGCATGGCTTTATAATACAACCAGTAAGCCATTAACTAAGAGTCTTCCTCAATAAATAAATGATAGATGGGTTGTACTTGTATAGCGCTTTTCTACCTTCAAGGTACTCAAAGCGCTTTGACTGTAACGCCGGTTCGGCATCGTGGTACCGGGTTCGATTCCCTCGAGGATGCGTCAAACGAAGAACACAACAAAGGTAAGATCTAACAAATTTATTAACAAAAAGTGAGCTCTGAACAAAAACACTGGAGCTAATAAAAAGGGCAACAAAAGACGCTCGCGTGAAAGCTAGGAAATATAAATAACTAAGACTTGGCACTCCACCCGGAAAAGGGTGGAGTGCCATCTCCGGGTTGGGGAGGAGACCCTGCCCCAAGTGGAGGAGTTCAAGTACCTAGGAGTCTTGTTCACGAGTGAGGGAAGAGTGGATCGTGAGATCGACAGGCGGATCGGTGCGGCGTCTTCAGTAATGCGGACGTTGTACCGATCCGTTGTGGTGAAGAAGGAGCTGAGCCGGAAGGCAAAGCTCTCAATTTACCGGTCGATCTACGTTCCCATCCTCACCTATGGTCATGAGCTTTGGGTCAAGATCACGGGTACAAGTGGCCCAAATGAGTTTCCTTCGCCGTGAAGCCGCTGCTCCTCCGCATCGAAAGGAGCCAGATGAGGTGGTTCGGGCATCTGGTCAGGATGCCACCCGAACGCCTCCCTAGGGAGGTGTTTAGGGCACGTCCAACCGGTAGGAGGCCACGGGGAAGACCCAGGACACGTTGGGAAGTTTATGTCTCCCGGCTGGCCTGGGAACGCCTCGGGATCCCCCGGGAAGAGCTAGACGAAGTGGCTGGAGATAGGGAAGTTTGTACTGCCACTCACAGTGGCAGTACAAACAAATTTAAGACTGTTACAAATATGCGCCACATTGTGAACCCACATCAAAAAAGAATGACAAACACATTTCGGGAGATTATCGTCACCGTAACACAAAATAAACACAAAAGAACAACTACCTAGAATGCCAAGCAGCGCTACTCTTCCGGGCTGCTCCCCCGCAACCACCAAACCCCGCCCACCTCAACCGACGCATGGAGGGGGGCGGTGGTGGCGGGGGTGTAGCTGCCAGTAGATTACCGTTTTTTTACAGAATTGTTTTTTACAGTGCGGTCTACCCAGGGTCCTGACTTTGAAAAGCTAGCGCGTCATCCGTGGTCACCTAATAATCTCTCCACGCAGGAGAGGGGGGCTGAGCAGAAAAGAAACGGCAGATCAACTTGTCTAAAAGAGGCGTTTATTTAAAGGTTACAAATTAGTTTTAAGATTGGACTTAAATTCCCATCCATCCATTCCATCCATGTTCTACCGCTTATTCCCTTTTGGGGTCGCGGGGGGCGCTGGCGCCTATCTCAGCTACAATCGGGCGGAAGGCGGGGTACACCCTGGACAAGTCGCCACCCCATCGCAGACTTAAATGCTTCTACTGTAATCACCACTTTAAGGGAAGGAACTGAACAAACAATGTTCTCTGCCTTTGTCTTTATCTCTTGTACGTATTTTTACCTGCTCAGTGGCTTTGTGGTTAGAGTGTTCGCCCTGAGATCAGTAGGTCGTGAGTTCAAATCCCAAAGACTATAAAAACGGGACCCACAATCTCGCTGCTCGGCACTCAGCGTCAAGGGTTGGAAATGGGGGTTAAATCACAAAAAAAAAATCCTGGGCGTGTCCACCGCTGTTGCTCACTGCTCCCCTCACCTTCCAGGGGGAGAGTGTGATGGGTCAAATGCAGAGGATGATCTCACCACACCTGTTGTGTGTGTGTGTGACAATCATCGCTACTTTGACTTTTATTTTTTACTATATTTGCCCTGAGAATATCTTGGTTATTTCTCCGCTTTGTTGCCTGAAGCCACCATTGCCATCCTATCAGTTTTGCAACATTTAGAATGAAAACAAGATACGAGAGTAGGCCAACACAGTTTGACTTTCAGTCACTTAGGTTATTTTAATTTATTTTTTATATTTATAGATGTTTTCTTTTATGTTTTAATCTTTCATTTCTATTTTTGAGCCTGACTTTGTACCTTGTGGTAAACCTTTTGTATTTACATTCATGAAGGTGTCTCCCGACTACCGACATTGACAATGATACACGTACCTCTTTAAGATTGCTCTTGAACTGATTGAATTTTGTTTATTCAGCAAGTGGTGGAAAAAAGTGCAATCATGCATTGTATTTGCCCGGTAACGCTTCCTCTTCTTTTGTAGACTGAAACATTTATTTGTGCCTAATGATGTCCTTCTTCATCATCTTGTCACATCTCTCACTTATTTGAGCTGTATCTTGATAGTCTCCGCAGACAATTGCACGCAAATTCTTAACTTCAGCATGTTTATTTGCAAAGAAAAACACCTTAACCAGGTCATGAAACTCATCTGTATGCCAGTCAATAGTCCACTATCGTTAGTCGTTAGTATTTCTCCTATATTACTGTTTTCCACTCCACTAACTTAAAATTTGAAGTTGAAACTGTATGGTTTTGTTAAAAAGAAAAATGTTGGTCATACATTCTTGTCTGCAGACAAAATGGGTACCGAATTTGATACTTTTATAGATACCGACCGAAGTCGGTCACTACTACCGGGTATATATTCGCGTACTTTCAAACCATGCCAGGTTTTTATAGCTTTGTTGCATGCAACCAATCGGGCCGCAGAAGAATTTTGTATTTCCATCCATCCATTTTCTACTGCTTATTCCCTTTTGGGGTCGCGGGGGGCGCTGGCGCCTATCTCAGCTACAATCGGGCGGAAGGCGGGGTACACCCTGGACAAGTCGCCACCTCATCGCAGGGCCAACACAGATAGACAGACAACATTCACACACTAGGGCCAATTTAGTGTTGCCAATCAACCTATCCCAAGGTGCATGTCTTTGGAAGTGGGAGGAGCCTATCCCCAGGTGCATGTCTTTGGAAGTGGGAGGAAGCCGGAGTACCCGGAGGGAACCCACGCACTCACGGGGAGAACATGCAAACTCCACACAGAAAGATCCCGAGCCTGGATTTGAACCCAGGACTGCAGGAACTTCGTATTGTGAGGCACACGCACTAACCCCTCTGCCACCGTGAAGCCCGAATTTTGTATTTATTTTTATTTATTAATTTATTTATTTTTATTATTTTTTATTATTAAATCAACATAAAAAACACAAAACACAATTCGTGGACCAACCCAAAAAACCTCCCTTTTTCGTGGCAAAAAAAAAAAAAAAGAGCCGTCGGTGTTTCTGGATGTTGTTGATAAATGGCTTTCGCTTTGCATAGTAGAGCTTTAACTTGCACTTACAGATGTAGCGACAAACTGTATTTTGTGACAGTGGTTTCCTGAAGTGTTCCCTAGCCCATGTGGCGATATCCTTTAGAGATTGATGTCGGTTTTTGATACAGTCAGGTCACGGTCATTTACGTGGAGTGATTTCTCTAGATTCTCTGAACCTTTTGATGATATGGACCGTATATGTTGAAATCCCTAAATTTCTTGCAATTGCACTTTGAGAAACATTCTTAAACTGTTTGACTATTTGCTCACGCAGTTGTGGACAAAGAGGTGACCCTCGCCCCATCTTTTCTTGTGAAAGACCGAGCATTTTTTGGGAAGCTGTTTTTTATACCCAATCATGGCACCCACCTGTTCCCAATTAGCCAGCACACCTGTGGGATATTCCAAATAAGTGTTTGATGAGCATTCCTCAAATTACCAGTATTTATTGCCACCTTTCCCAACTTCTTTGTCACGTGTTGCTGGCATCAAACTCTAAAGTTAATGATTATTTGCAAAAAAACAAAAAAAATGTTTATCAGTTTGAACATCAAATATGTTGTCTTCGTAGCATATTCAACTGAATATGGGTTGAAAATGATTTGTATATCATTGTATTCCGTTTGTATATATATATCAATCAATCAATGTTTACTTATATAGCCCTAAATCACTAGTGTCTCAAAGGGCTGCACAAACCACTACGACATCCTCGGTAGGCCCACATAAGGGCAAGGAAAACTCACACCCAGTGGGACGTCGGTGACAATGATGACTATGAGAACCTTGGAGAGGAGGAAAGCAATGGATGTCGAGCGGGTCTAACATGATACTGTGAAAGTTCAATCCATAATGGATCCAACACAGTTGCGAGAGTCCAGTCCAAAGCGGATCTAACACAGCAGCGAGAGTCCCGTTCACAGCGGAGCCAGCAGGAAACCATCCCAAGTGGAGGCGGATCAGCAGCGCAGAGATGTCCCCAGCCGATACACAGGCAAGCAGTACATGGCCACCGGATCGGACCGGACCCCCTCCACAAGGGAGAGTGGGACATAGAAGAAAAAGAAAAGAAACGGCAGATCAACTGGTCTAAAAAGGGAGTCTATTTAAAGGCTAAAGTATACAAATGAGTTTTAAGGTGAGACTTAAATGCTTCTACTGAGGTAGCATCTCGAACTGTTACCGGGAGGGCATTCCAGAGTACTGGAGCCCGAATTGAAAACGCTTTATAGCCCGCAGACTTTTTTTGGGCTTTGGGAATCACTAATAAGCCGGAGTCCTTTGAACGCAGATTTCTTGCCGGGACATATGGTACAATACAATCGGCAAGATAGGCTGGAGATAGACCGTGTAGTATTTTATACGTAAGTAGTAAAACCTTAAAGTCACATCTTAAGTGCACAGGAAGCCAGTGCAGGTGAGCCAGTACAGGTGTAATGTGATCAAACTTTCTTGTTCTTGTCAAAAGTCTAGCAGCCACATTTTGTATATTCACATCACAGTAGCTCCTTTGAATGTGTTCTTTTTATTGAACAATTTCCCTTGTGGATCAATAAAGTCTGTCTAGGTTTGTCTAAGTCTAATATTTACATCTAACACAATTTCCCAGCTCATATGGAAACAGGGTTTTTAATATAGCACATGATTAATACATATTTTTCCCGGACTCTGTAAGTGTGTGCTGATTTTAAAGATAGAGAAGGGTTATATACAAGTCCCCAGTGAGTGCTTTACCTGGTTTAAACAAAATCCACATGACCACACATTGTTGTTTTATGTTGACAGACATTTCTTTGAAACTCCACTTCGGTCGATTGATTTTTTTTTTTATTATTTTTTTTTTTTAACCACCGGTGTCGAAGGAAATGTGCATTCTTTGAAAATATGCGCATTTGGGATCGTTCCTGCTTGAATAGTTCTATTTCCCAGCAGTGCGTAGTGACTAGCGAGCACTGGGGAGACAGAGGGGGAGATATTGTCGGAGAGAGCTGCTTTGTGTGCACCGTGAGAAGGCCGAGGTTGTTGGTATCCGCCGCGGCGGCGAGCCTGATCGACCGCATTTTATATGCACACAAAAACATCAGAATCTGGGAGATTTGTAACTTCGGTCGAGCTGTCGTTAGATAAAGGCAATTTCTTTGAGTCTTTTGCAGAACCTGGAATTGCTGGTATGACTGAGCATGAATCTGAGGAGCGATGCATTGTTGTCGTTTCGATGATCCCTTTTGATTGTGTTGTCACCCATATTTAATGTGTTGTTTTGTACGGACACATTGTAATAGTTAAAGGGGCTGTTTGGAACATTTACACAAATGTCTAGAGCAGGGGTCGGCAACCTTCAGCATAGGGCTCCAGTACTCTGGAATGCCCTCCCGGTAACAGTTTGAGATGCTACCTCAGTAGAAGCATTTAAGTCTCACCTTAAAACTCATCTGTATACTCTAGCCTTTAAATAGACCTCCTTTTTAGACCAGTCGATCTGCCGCTTCTGGCTCCTCTCAATGTGAAGGAGCAGCAGCTTTACTTTGAGTTCCTCCCGGATGGCAGAGCTTCTCACCCTATCTCTAAGGGAGAGACCTGGAAACTCATTTTGGCCGCTTGTACCCGTGATCTTATCCTTTCGGTCATGACCCAAAGCTCATGACCATAGGTGAGGATGGGAACGTAGATCGACCGGTAAATTGAGAGCTTTGCCTTCCGGCTCAGCTCCTTCTTCACCACAACGGATCGATACAACGTCCGCATTACTGAAGACGCCGCACCGATCCGCCTGTCGATCTCACGATCCACTCTTCCCTCACTCGTGAACAAGACTCCTAGGTACTTGAACTCCTCCACTTGGGGCAGGGTCTCCTCCCCAACCCGGAGATTTACATCTAACACAATTTCCCAACTCATATGGAAACGGGGTTTGTGTTCTAACCGTGATGTGTCTTGCCCAACGACACAATGAACGTGACTAGGATAACTAGGGATCGAACCAGGAACCCTCAAGTTGCTGGCACGGCCGTTCTACCAAACCCTCCACAATATGACACTACATTTTCTTTCATAGCAGACATGCATATTGGTAGTCTCCAGTTAACCCAAATGAGGACAAGCAGTAAGGAAAATGAATGAATGGATGGACAATGTTGAATAATTACAGAGGTTCGGATTTTTTTATAATAAGCCATGCATTGCTTTAGGGGAAAATGATACCATTGTAATTATCCTATCTTTCACCAAACAGGTGCCCTCAAGGTTACATCACGAAGGAGAGCTCCGCAGGCAAAGCGTGCGTCTACACACTCTGCGCCATCCACCCGTGTCGCCATGGCACCTGCTTGGCTCATTCGGCCTCACGCTACACCTGCCACTGCAGCGAGGGCTACCGAGGACGCCACTGCGAAGTTTCCCTCGCCATGTTCCACGACGAGGACGGCACCAGCCTGAGCCTGAGCTCCATGTTTGCCATCAGCATCTGTGTGATGGCCTTTCTAGGTAGCTATGTTGACTACGTGCTTTTCTACCTGTGGTGACTCTCCATCGGTTCTTCTTTTGTCTGTCATGTCTTTTTATTTTTATGACTTTTTGTTTGTATCTGGAACATCTACTGTTTGTTGTGCCGTCCCTGTTTACGTCTAACACCAGAATTTCACTGCGGAACTTATTTAGTTTCCATTCTGATCAATGTGTCAGTTTCCACCGCCGGCGGACCTTATACCGTGTCGTTGGTCTAAGCCAGGGGTCGGCAACCCAAAACGTTGTCAGAGCCATACTGGACCAAAAATACAAAAAAGCTAATCCGTCTGGAGCTGCCAAAAATTAAAAATCTTATATAAGTGGTATGATGAAGGCAACACTGTCAGGACTATGACTTGGATTTGTTTTGTTTCTCTCGATGCAGAGGGAATTTGGCACGAGCGAGTACATATTGTTTATTTAAACACTATAACTAACAAAAGGCAAACAAATGGCGGGCTCGAGGGCGGAAAACTTGGCTATAAAACAAAACTTGCACAATGGCATGACTAAAGAGAAGAAAAAAAAACCTGCACTGTGGCATAAATAACAAAACTTGCACTGTGGCATAAACAACAAAAACTTACGTGGTATTGACAGGATAGAAAACAGAATAATAATAATAATAATCAACCAATCAATGTTAAATCACTAGTGTCTCAAAGGGCTGCACAGACCACTACGACATCCTCGGTAGGCCCACATAAGGGCAAGGAAAACTCACACCCAGTGGGACGTCGGTGACAATGATGACTATGAGAACCTTGGAGAGGAGGAAAGCAATGGATGTCGAGCGGGTCTAACATGATACTGTGAAAGTTCAATCCACAATGGATCCAACACAGTCGCGAGAGTCCAGTCCAAAGCGGATCCAGCACAGCAGCGAGAGTCCCGTTCACAGCGGAGCCAGCAGGAAACCATCCCAAGCGGAGGCGGATCAGCAGCGCAGAGATGTACCCAGCCGATACACAGGCAAGCAGTACATGGCCACCGGATCGGACCGGACCCCCTCCACAAGGGAGAGTGGAACATAGGAGAAAAAGAAAAGAAACGTCAGATCAACTGGTCTAAAAAGGGAGTCTATTTAAAGGCTAGAGTATACAAATGAGTTTTAAGCCCGAAATGAAAAAGCTCTATAGCCCGCAGACTTTTTTTGGGCTTTGGGAATCACTAATAATAATGCATTGGATTTATATCGCGCTTTTCTATTGTTATATACTCAAAGCGCTCACAGAGAAGTGGGAACCCATCATTCATTCACACCTGGTGGTGGTAAGCTACATCTGTAGCCACAGCTGCCCTGGGGTACACTGACGGAAGCGTGGCTGCCAGTTTGCGCCTACGGCCCCTCCGACCACCACCAGCCATTCATTCATCATTCATTCCCCAGTGTGAGCGGCACCGGGGGCAAAGTGTGAATTGTCCTGCCCAAGGACACAACGGCAGCGACTTTAATGTCAATAGGTGGGAAGCGAACCTGCAACCCTCAGGTTTCTGGCACGGCCGCTCTACCCACTACGCCATGCCGCCCCAGTAGCATGGCATGAAGGTAGGAGCAGCATGGGTGGGTGGGCAAGTAGACAAGAAAGTAGCAAATAGTATGCATAAGCAAAAGCAAAGTTCCCAGGCCGAGGAACAGAAAACAAATGACTTAAATAGTGACTGTGATGATGAGAAACAGGTGTGGGGCAGAGGGCAGGGGCGTGACTTGGAGACCAGGTGGAAACTAATGAGTAACTATGGAAACCTACAAAACCAGGAAGTGTAAAAACGGGAAGCAAGAGTCCAAAAACAAAACATAACATGATCAAACATAAACCCGGATTAACAGGCATGACAAACACACGATGTAGTGTTGTCCCGATATCAATATTTTGGTAACGGTACCAAAATTATTTTGTTATTTTTCAATCAATCAATCAATCAATGTTTACTTATATAGCCCTAAATCACTAGTGTCTCAAAGGGCTGCACAAACCACCACGACATCCTCGGTAGGCCCACATAAGGGCAGGGAAAACTCACACCCAGTGGGACATCGGTGACAATGATGACTATGAGAACCTTGGAGAGGAGGAAAGCAATGGATGTCGAGCGGGTCTAACATGATACTGTGAAAGTTCAATCCACAATGGATCCAACACAGTCGCGAGAGTCCAGTCCAAAGCGGATCCAGCACAGCAGCGAGAGTCCCGTTCACAGCGGAGCCAGCAGGAAACCATCCCAAGCGGAGGCGGATCAGCGGCGCAGAGATGTCCCCAGCCGATACACAGGCAAGCAGTACATGGCCACCGGATCGGACCGGACCCCCTCCACAAGGGAGAGTGGGACATAGGAGAAAAAGAAAAGAAACGGCAGATCAACTGGTCTAAAAAGGGAGTCTATTTAAAGGCTTTTTTAAGTTAAAGGAACCCCCCAAAATGGCATTATTGGCTGTATTTTAACGAAAAATCTTAGGGTTCATTAAACATATGTTTCTTAGATACGTTTCAGAGGCGGTATAGTACCTAAAATGATTCATCGGTATCGCGGTACTTTACCAATACCGGTATACCGTACAACCCTAACATGACGCAAGTGTCTATATTAGCTATAATAGCCTACTATGAAAATGACTGTGTCTCGCAGGCTGAAGCAAATCTTTGTTGACAGAAATGTTGAAATGTAATATTTATTCTGCACATTTTTACAACATTGGAAGACATTATTAAATCAGAGGCTACTCAGAAGGGAAATGACTGGCTTTTAACGGCCAAAGGTATACATGTGTGTGTCCAAGTTAAAGGAAACGGCAGGCTGTCTTCTATAGATTTATTCAAATCTTTGGCAAGCTGGGTTACGTTTGTTTTGGTCTGTAACAACATGGCACACAAGCAACTATCAGAAATGCAGTCAATATTACATACAGATAAAGTGTCATGAGACATGCAAAACCAAATTATATACAAAGAGGATACAAGTAAAGGATATTAAATGAGCTCAAATATACTTACAAATGAGGCATAATGATGCAATATGTACATACAGCTAGCCTAAATAGCATGTTAGCATTGATTAGCTTGCAGTGATTCACTGACCAAAAATGCCTGATTCGCACTCCAACAAGTCAATAACATCCACAAAGCTCACGTTTGTGCATACATGCACAGTATTAAACATTTGGTGGACAAAATGAGGAAAAAAAAGGAGTGGACGATTTTACATGTAAAACTGTTGCGTCACAGTCTACACTATGGTGAGTTCAAGAACCACCGAGATTAGTAGGATAAGAAAGGGACAAGCGGTAGGAAATGGATGGATGGAAAACGAAGCAGAAGTGAAGCATTCGCACAAACATATTAAATAGTGGCTGTTCTTACAATTGGGGAGGTTTGTGTCATGTTTGTCCTCCAAAAAAATACTGAAACAAAAAAACAACATATTTTTGAATTTTCAATCCTTTGTCAAAAATACTCCTGGGAGCCAGTAGGGCAGTGCTAAAGAGCCTTGGGTTGCTGAACACCAGGTGCGGTACAGCTCGGTTGGTAGAGCGGCCGTGCCAGCAACTTGAGGGTTGCAGGTTCGATCCCTGCTTCCGCCATCCTAGTCACTGCCATTGTGTCCTTGGGCAAGACACTTTACCCACCTGCTCCCAGTGCCACCCACACTGGTTTGAATGTAAAAATTAGATATTGGGTTTCACTATGCAAAGCGCTTTGAGTCACTAGAGAAAAATCGCTATAGAAATATAATTCACTTCACTTCACCAAGTCTAAACATATGCAGATTTTCTATTTTTGCCAGTCACACGGCTAATCAATTAAGCTAAAAATCTGCTATCCGGTTTACCAATAAAATAAACTATCCTTTGAAAAATAGAATACTCTTGTTTACAAAGCGGATTATATTTTTATGGCCCTGTGATGAGGGTGGCGACTTGTCCAGGGTGTACACTGCCTTCCGCCCGAATTGCAGCTGAGATTTGCTCCAGCGACCCCCCCTGCGATCCCAAAAGGGACAAGCTTTAGAAAATGGATGCATGGATTTTGAACCGGCTTGAACCTGAAGTCTACTTGTCCGAGGTTTTCAGACTTAATTTCATCACATTGACAGAAATGGATGAGGAAATGCTGATTCTGGAACTCCAAAATCTAAGAATCATTTTAAAGGCCTACTGAAAGCCACTACTAGCGACCACGCAGTCAGATAGTTTATATATCAATGATGAAATATTAACATTGCAACACATGCCAATACGGCCGCTTTAGTTGACTGAATTGCAATTTTAAATTTCCGCAGAGTTTCTTGTTGAAAACGTTGCGGTATGTTGACGCGTGCGCCTGACGTCACGGACTGTCAGGAAATATTAGCTCAGCACCAGTTACGGCTAAAAGTTGTCTCTTTTTATCGCATAATTACACAGTAATTTGGGACATCCTTTTAGCTGAATCTTTTGCAATTTGTTCAATTAATAATGGAGACGTCAAAGAAGAATGCTGTTGGTGGAAAGCGGTGTATTGCTGCTGTCTTTAGCACCGAGACACAGCCGGTATTTCTTTGTTTTTAACACAGAGCGGTCAAGCGAACATGTTTCTCTACGTCAACCAGCATGTTTTTGGATGGGAAAAGTGTGATATATATTTACCGGACACATCATTGGATTATTCGTCTCTCTGCAGTAGCTGTTTAAAAGCTTGGCTCCTCGGCTTCTCTCTGAGACACTGCGTGTTCACCGCAGCCATCCGACCTCGAGGTATGTCTTTACAATCTCACTAAAACACTATTAAAACAATAAGCAGAAAAGGCATCTTCCAGAATTATCCTAGTAAATGTGTCTAATTACATCTGAAACGCTCACACAGCCGCCGCATTTTATTATTTTTTTATTTTTTCTTGTCCTTCGCTATCAATATCATCATCCACTAATATTTCATCCTCGCTCAGATTAATGGGGAAATTGTCGTTTTCTCGGTCCGAATAGCTCTTGCTGCTGGAAGGCTACTATTATAAACAATGTGAGGACGTGAGGAGCCCTCACCCTTGTGACGTCATCGTCTGCGACTTCCGGTAAAGGCGAGGTCTTTTTTATCGGCACCAAAAAGTTGCAAACTTTATTCGTCGATGTTCTCTACTAAATCAGCTATATCCGGCTGACACGGGGGGGCCATGGGAAGCAGGCGAGTGGTGTTAGCGGAGGTTGAACAAGGTTGTGTTTTGTGTTACAACGCTCACCAGGGATGAAGTTTACTGTTGCGTTGTTGCTTGCTACAAATCCAAAAAGTAAAGTGGCCAACTGTCGACTTTTCCAGGAGTGAAGTCAAGTCAGAGACTTCACAGACCCCCGACTGTGGGCAAACTTGAGGCGGTCTGCGATGTTGCAATTAGCAGCCTTTGCGTCTCTCCAAAGACAGGACTAAGTTTATGTGCTCCTCTGAGAGGAATGAATAATGTAATGCCGTTCGCTTTACCACAACCCCCATTATCAGGAGATCTCGTAAAAGTCAAAGTTTTTGGTTTTTTTGCCACAGCGCACATCCAACGCCGTTGGGGATCGAAGGATGGCGGAGATGTTCCGTGGCGGCGCCGTTTAGCAGCCGTTACGCATCCAGTGAGGTTATAGAGTACCTGTAACACATACACTGTACATGCAGCAGTATTGATAATTACTGCCAAGATGTGTTTTTTCTATCCTGGAGAAAGGGAAAGCAAACATCTGCAGTATAATACTTTCAGAGAGGGAAACATTTTGTGTCTCAATTTGTGGATAACATTAAAGCACTAAAAATCTCCAGAGAGAATCAAAGGGCTTCTGTATGTGTTGTTCTATATTTCTCCTCTTTTCTGTGTCACCTGTCGCTTCCGATGTTACACTCTGGCTTCAGAAGTCAATTTCAATCTCAGCCTTTACTTTCATCTGTCCAACTGGTTTCATATCCAAGCATTCTCTCATTTATTCTACCCCCCGCCGGTGTGTTTTTTGTCTTCCCTTTCATATTTCTTTGTGCTTTTCCGTTCTCTCAAGCCAACCTAAATTTGGCCGTATTGTGCATTGGAAATGTAAAAAAGTAAGCCTCACGACTGTGTAATCCAGGGGTCCCCAAATTTTTGACTCGGGGGCCGCATTGGGTCAAAAAAAATGTGGCCGGGGGCCGGGCTGTGTGTGTGTGTGTGTATATATATATATATATTAGGGGTGTGGGAAAATATCGATTTTTTTTTATTATGATTATTATTTATTTTTTATTTTTTTAATCATTCCAACAAAGCAATACACACTAATACCATAACAATGCAATCAAATTCCAAAACCAAACCTGACCCAGCAACACTCAGAACTGCAATAAACAGAGCAATTGAGGAGACACAAACACCACACAAAACAAACCAAAAGTAGTGAAACAAAAATGAATATTATCAACAACAGTATCAATATTAGTTATAATTTCACCAAAGCAGTGATTAAAAATCCCTCATTGACATTATCACTAGACATTTATAAAAATAATAAAAAAAGAACAATAGTGTCACAGTGGCTTACACTTGCATCGCATCTCATAAGCTTGACAACACACTGTGTCCAATGTTTTCAAAAATATACAACAAGTCATATTTTTGCTTCGTTTAATAGTTAAAACACATTTTCATTATTGCAATCAGTTGATAAAACAATTATAAAAGCTTTTTTTTTTTAATCTACGACTCTGCTAGCATGTTAGCAGACTGGGGTAGATCCTGCTGAAATCCTATGTATTGAATGAATACATAGGATAGATATTGTTTTTGAATCGAGAATCGCGTTGAATTGAAAAAATCGATATATTATCGAAACGTGACCCCAAGAATCGATATTGAATCGAATCGTGGGACACCCAAAGATTCGCAGCCTTAATATGTACATATATATATATATATATATATATATATATATATATATATATATATATATATATATATATATATATATATATATATGTATATACAGTCATGGTCAAAAGTTTACATAGACTTGTAAAGAACATAATGTCATGGCTGTCTTGAGTTTCCAATAATTTCTACAACTCTTATTTTTTTGTGATAGAGTGATTGGAGCACATACTTGTTGGTCACAGAAAACATTCATGAAGTTTTTTGGTTCTTTCATGATTTATTATGGGTCTACTGAAAATGTGAGCAGATCTGCTGGGTCAAAAGTATACATACAGCAATGTTAATATTTGCTTACATGTCCCATGGCAAGTTACACTGGAATAAGGCGCTTTTGGTAGCCATTTTTTGTGGTAGTGTCGAAAGAAAATAGTATATGTAAACAAACTGTTGTCACATTCCACACTACGGTGAGTTCAAGAACCGATGACATTTGTAGGGCAAAACAATGTTCACCACAGACTCTCATCAATGAAGCATACACACAAACATATTAAACAGTGGACTTTATAACAATTGGCAAGGTTTGTGTTATGTTTGTCCTCAACCAAAAAATATACTGAAACATTCCTTTTTTTTTTTTAAATGCTCTAGGGAGCCACTAGGGCGGCACTAAAGAGCTGACCCCTGTACTATACTATTTATTTGTATTCATCATTTAAAATCGGAAGTCTTTATATGAATGTACTTGCTTAAAAGCAAATACAGAATACAACAATAAATCAAGGTCTGACATTAAGTCTTGTTAAGGATGATCAGTGGCCTTGTAGCCCGCACGGTGGCCTTGTGGTTATAGTGTCCGCCCTGAGATCAGTAGGTCGTGAGTTCAAACCCCGGTGGAGTCTTACCAAAGACTATAAAAATGTAAAATCGTCGACTTTGGGGATTATTTTTCCGGAATGTAAAGGAAAGTTGGCACGAGCAAGACGTGAATGTAAGTACACCCTTTATTTTTAACAGTATAACTAACAAAAGGCGCGCACAATGGCGAAGAACAAATTTGACTACTGAAAACAAAAACTAGCACAAAGGCATGACTATGGACATAGGGAAAAACTTAATAACTGTGACATAAAAAAACCCAAAAACATACGTGGCATGGGTAGAAGGGAAACTATGGACCGTGTGGTGAACAGGCACAGGAGTAGAGATAAAGTCGCCAGGCTGACCACCTGGCAACTACAGGTTTAAATAATGGACATGATTAGTGCAAACAGGTGTGAGACTTGAGGACAGGGGCGTGACATGAGGACAGGGTGAAAGCTATTGAGTTGCTATGGTAACAAAACAAACCAGGAAGTGCAAAAACAGGAACTGATTGTCCAAAAAACAAAACCGAACATGACCAAAACAAAACATGATCCCATAGACGTGACAAAAAATGGGCCGCTTTACCTCCCTACTTGGCACTCAGCATCAAAGGTTGGAATTGGGGGTTTAATCACCAAAATTAGTCAAATGAGCGTGTCTACCGTTGCTGCTCACTGCTCCCCTCACCTCCCAGGGGGGTGGAACAAGGGGATGGGTCAAATGCAGGGGATAATTTCACCTGACTATCAGTGGTACTTTAACTTATAATGATGCAAATGAAAATGAGTTGTGGAACAGAGGCTCGTCTGCCAACTGCTGACGTGCCCTCGAGCAGCGGTTCTCAACCTTTTTTCAGTGATGTACCCCCTGTGAACATTTTTTTAATTCAAGTACCCCCTAATCAGAGCAAAGTATTTTTGGTTGAATAAAAGAGATAAAGAAGTAAAATACAGCACTATGTCATCAGTTTCTGATTTATTAAATTGTATAACAGTGCAAACTGCGATGAGGTGGTGACTTGTCCAGGGTGTACCCCGCCTTCCGCCCGATTGTAGCTGAGATAGGCGCCAGCGCCCCCCGCTACCCCAAAAGGGAATAAGCGGTAGAAAATGGATGGATAACAGTGCAAAATATTGCTCATTTGTAGTGGTCTTTCTTGAACTATTTGGAAAAAAAGATATAAAAATAAGTAAAAACTTGTTGAAAAATAAACAAGTGATTCAATTATGAATACAGATTTCTACACATAGAAGTAATCATCAACTTAAAGTGCCCTCTTTGGGGATTGTAATAGAGATCCATCTGGATTCATGAACTTAATTCTAAACATTTCTTCACAAAAAAAGAAATCTTTAACATCAATATTTATGGAACAGGCTTCACGGTGGCGGAGGGGTTAGTGCGTCTGCCTCACAATACGAAGGTCCTGCAGTCCTGGGTTCAAGTCCAGGCTCGGGATCTTTCTGTGTGGAGTTTGCATGTTCTCCCCGTGAATGCGTGGGTTCCCTCCGGGTACTCCGGCTTCCTCCCACTTCCAAAGACATGCACCTGGGGATAGGTTGATTGGCAACACTAAATTGGCCCTAGTGTGTGAATGTTGTCTGTCTATCTGTGTTGGCCCTGCGATGAGGTGGCGACTTGTCCAGGGTGTACCCCGCCTTCCGCCCGATTGTAGCTGAGATAGGCGCCAGCGCCCCCCGCGACCCCAAAAGGGAATAAGCGGTAGAAATGGATGGATGGATGGATTTATGGAACATGTCCACAAAAAAATCTAGCTGTCAACACTGAATATTGCATTGTTGCATTTCTTTTCACAGTTTATGAACTTACATTCATATTTTGTTGACTTATCATTCAATAAATATATTTATAAAGGATTTTTGAATTGTTGCTATTTTTAGAATATTTGAAAAAAAAAATCTCACGTACCCCTTGGCATACCTTCAAGTACCCCCAGGGGTACGGGTACCCCCATTTGAGAACCACTGCCCTAGAACATGGCATCGAGTTAAGATAAAACAATTCACACCACAGTTTGAAGTCTCAATTTAAACATTTTTTAACAAGTGATTAATATTTATCGGACTCAATTTCATACTATCCAAAGAGGCATTTTGATTTTTTTTTTCAAACCCAGCTTCATAAAAAAGTCATCAGCTTCTGATCAAACATGTTTTGACTGTCGACGTCCACCCTGCCGACGAGTAAGCCATGTAAACAATCTAATAAAAAATGAAGTGTTGCCGGATGGCGTCGTCACTTGTGTACAATCCTGCCGGGTTCACTTATATAACCGACCACATCCACTGCTGTTGCCTTTTTAAATATGTATGTGTTGATGTCCCCGTGGCGCGCCAGGCACTAAAAGAGACAAACTAACAGTTTCGGTCATGGTTTAGTTAATTCCAGAGGTCCTATGGGATGTGTGGTCCTCATAAAGGTAGAAGGGCTCCGATGCTGTTGCTCTGTGGGGCCGCCATGCTGTTTATGAGTCTTTGTGTCAGAGACAGGCGGATACAGTGGGGCAAAACAGTATTTAGTCAGCCAGCGATTGTGCAAGTTCTCCCACTTCAAATGATGACAGAGGTCTGTAATTTTCATCATAGGTACACTTCAACTGTGAGAGACAGAATGTGAAAAAAAATTCCAGGAATTCACATTGTAGGAATTTTAAATAATTTATTTGTAAATTATTGTAGAATGGTCAACCATTCCAAGCTCTCACTGATGGAAGGAGGTTTTGGCTCAAAATCTCACGATACATGGCCCCATTCATTCTTTCCTTAACACGGATCAATCGTCCTGTCCCCTTAGCAGAAAAACAGCCCCAAAGCTTGATGTTTCCACCCCCATGCTTCACAGTAGGTATGGTGTTCTTGGGATGCAACTTCTTCCTCCAAACACGACGAGTTGAGTTTATACCAAAAAGTTCCATTTTGGTTTCATCTGACCACATGACTTTCTCCCAATTCTCTGCTGTATCATCCATGTATACATTTTGGATAAGGAAAGTTAGAGTGAAGCACAAAAAAAAAAAAAGAAAAAGCGACGGCTCCAGGCGGCAGTGTGAGCGTTTCAGATGTAATTAGACACATCTACTAGGATAATTCTAGAACAATGGTTCCCAAACTTTAGCAGGCTGGCGCCCCCTTGGCTCCCCAGTGAATTCCTAGCGCCCCCCCCCCCCCCCCCCCCACAGACACATATGGAAACAAACACCTCTTTCTTGATATTTGGTATGCTGCAATTTGAAAAGAGAAAGGTTAAACACAAATGTGTATTTCACCAATAAAACCCAATTTAGTGAACCAATTTATTTTTTTAGCAGTTTTAACTGTTTCAGCAACATAGAATGGTAAATAAACATTCCACCAGTAACCTTCATTGTCTCACACTTAATATTAATGGGATGGATGTGCTTGATGCAGGGACATAAGCTTCTCAACATCAGGCTGGAACTCACTAAGAAGAAGTCGTAGATCCCCGCGGTCAGTAATTTTCAGTCGGTTTCTTTGCTTGGAAAGAAGCAAGGCGACTGCACTGAAGCCCCGTTCTACTAAATATGATGTTGGGAAGGCAATAAAGTACATCTTGACCTTGTTCCACAGCACTTGATAGCAGTCAGAGATTTTTTTTTTGTAACCAAAAATCTTGATATGACTTTTTGAAAAGTCTGAACATTACAAGCTTGAAATTACAAACCTGAGCTTTTGCTTTTGTAGTCTATGCTGTCGGATCTGACTGGGCCAGAGCGGCGTGTGGTAACCGGACCCTGATGCGTCGTCCACTGACTCGTCCTGCTGCATGTGTTGTGTACAAATCGTCAAACAAACGTTCGGACTTCTGACTTCGACTTCGGACTGCCGCCCCCCTACCGCCCCCTTCTTCCTCACCGCCCCCCCAGATCTTTCCACCGCCCACTTTGGGAACCACTGTTCTAGAAGATCCCTTATCTGCTTATTTTTTTAATAGTGTTTTAGTGAGATTGTAAAGACATACCTGAAAGCCGGATGGCTGCGGTGAACGCCAGTGTCTCTGAAAAAAGCCAATGGAGGAGCCAAGATCACAGCTGGCTTTTTGAGCTGCAGGAGGAAGTCCCATAATCCACTGATGTCTCCGGTAAGAGCCGACTTAATATCACAATTTTACCATCCATACCATCCAAAAACTTGCTAGTTGACGTAGAAAACATGTTCGCTTGACCACTCTGTGTTGAAGCTTCACAACAAACAAAGAAACACCGGCTGTGTTTCGGTTGCTAAAGGCATCTGCAATCCACCGCTTTCCACCAACAGCATTCTTCTTTGACGTCTCCATTATTAATTGAACAAATTGCAAAAGATTCAGCAACACAGATGTCCAAATTACTGTGTAATTATGCGATGAAAAGAGACGACTTTTAGCCGCAAGTGGTGCTGGGCTAATATGTCCCCTTCGACCCGAGACGTCACAAACACGCGTCATCATTCCGCGACGTTTTCAACAAGAAACTCAAAATTGCAATTTAGTAAACTAAACCGGACATATTGGCATGTGTTGCAATGTTAATATTTCATCATTGATATATAAAATATCAGACTGTGTGGTCGCTAGTAGTGGCTTTCAGTAGGCCTTTAAAATAAATAAAGAATAGTGAACAACAGGCTGAATAAGTGTACGTTATATGAGGCATAAATAACCAACTGAGAAGGTGCCTGCTATGTTAACGTAACATATTATGGTAAGAGTCATTCAAATAACTATAGCATATAGCAGTTAGCATTCCATGACCCACAATGCACTTCTGCCATGACCCTTCCCCGCCAAATTCATATTGCTTGACGTGTTGCTGACATTTTCTTCGTCTCTTCCGCGAATGAGATAAATAACATTAATTGATATTTTTACGGTAATGTGTTAAAAATTTCACAAATAAGTCGCTCCGGAGTATAAGTCGCACCCCTGGCCCAACTATGAAAAAAACTGCGACTTATAGTCCGAAAAATACGGTAACTTTGTCTTGAATTTGAAAAAATTGTAACAATTTTAATAGCTACGGCAGTAGCATATAGCATGTAGCAGTTAGCATTCCATGACCCACAATGCACTTCTGCTATGACCCTCCCCCGCCGAATTGTTATTGGTTGACGTGTATGTGACAATTGTTGTCATGTGTGTGTGACGATTGCTGACATTTTCTTCGTCTCTTCCGCGAATAAGATAAATAATATTATTTGATATTTTACGGTAATGTGTTAATAATTTCACACATAAGTCGCTCCTGAGTATATGTCGCACCCCCGGCCCAACTCTGAAAAAAACTGCGACTTATAGTCCGAAAAATACGTTAACTTTGTCTTGAATTTGAAAAATGTTTAACAATTGTAATAGCTACGGCAGTAGCATATAGCATGTAGCAGTTAGCATTCCATGACCCACAATGCACTTCTGCCATGACCCTCCCCCGCCGAATTCTTATTGGTTGACGTGTGTGTGTGACGATTGCTGACATTTTCTTTACTCTTCCGCGAATGAGAGAAATAATATGAATTGATATTTTACGGTAATGTGTTAATAATTTCACACATAAGTCGCTCCGGAGAATATGTCGCACCCCCGGCCCAACTCTGAAAAAAACTGCGACTTATACTCCGAAAAATACGTTAACTTTGTCTTGAATTTGAAAATGTTGTAACAATTTTAATAGCTACGGCAGTAGCATATAGCATGTAGCAGTTAACATTCCATGACCCACAATGCACTTTTGCCATGACCCTCCCCCACCGAATTCTTATTGGTTGAGGTGTGTGTGACGATTGCTGACATGTGTGTGACGATTGCTGACATTTTCTTCGTCTCTTCCGCGAATAAGATAAATAATATTATTTGATATTTTACGGTAATGTTTTAATAATTTCACACATAAGTCGCACCCCCGGCCCAACTCTGAAAAAAACTGCGACTTATAGTCCGAAAAAATACGTTAACTTTGACTTGAATTTGAAAAATGTTTAACAATTTTAATAGCTACGGCAGTAGCATATAGCATGTAGCAGTTAGCATTCCATGACCCACAATGCACTTCTGCCATGACCCTTCCCTGCCGAATTCTTATTGGTTGACGTGTGTTTGTGACGATTGCTGACATTTTCTTTACTCTTCCGCGAATGAGAGAAATAATATTATTTGATATTTTACGGTAATGTGTTAATAATTTCACACATAAGTCGCTCCGGAGTATATGTCGCACCCCCGGCCCAACTCTGAAAAAAACTGCGACTTATACTCCGAAAAATACGTTAACTTTGTCTTGAATTTGAAAATGTTTTAACAATTTTAATAGCTACGGCAGTAGCATATAGCATGTAGCAGTTAACATTCCATGACCCACAATGCACTTTTGCCATGACCCTCCCCCACCGAATTCTTATTGGTTGAGGTGTGTGTGACGATTGCTGACATGTGTGTGACGATTGCTGACATTTTCTTCGTCTCTTCCGCGAATAAGATAAATAATATTATTTGATATTTTACGGTAATGTTTTAATAATTTCACACATAAGTCGCACCCCCGGCCCAACTCTGAAAAAAACTGCGACTTATAGTCCGAAAAATACGTTAACTTTGACTTGAATTTGAAAAATGTTTAACAATTTTAATAGCTACGGCAGTAGCATATAGCATGTAGCAGTTAGCATTCCATGACCCACAATGCACTTCTGCCATGACCCTCCCCCGCCGAATTCTTATTGGTTGACGTGTGTTTGTGACGATTGCTGACATTTTCTTTACTCTTCCGCGAATGAGAGAAATAATATTATTTGATATTTTACGGTAATGTGTTAATAATTTCACACATAAGTCGCTCCGGAGTATATGTCGCACCCCCGGCCCAACTCTGAAAAAAACTGCGACTTATACTCCGAAAAATACGTTAACTTTGTCTTGAATTTGAAAATGTTTTAACAATTTTAATAGCTACGGCAGTAGCATATAGCATGTAGCAGTTAACATTCCATGACCCACGATGCACTTTTGCCATGACCCTCCCCCACCGAATTCTTATTGGTTGAGGTGTATGTGACGATTGCTGACATGTGTGTGACGATTGCTGACTTTTTCTTCGTCTCTTCCGCGAATAAGATAAATAATATTATTTGATATTTTACGGTAATGTGTTAATAATTTCACACACAAGTCGCACCCCCGGCCCAACTCTGAAAAAAACTGCGACTTATAGTCCGAAAAATACGTTAACTTTGACTTGAATTTGAAAAATGTTTAACAATTTTAATAGCTACGGCAGTAGCATATAGCATGTAGCAGTTAGCATTCCATGTCCCACAATGCACTTCTGCCATGACCCTTCCCCGCCGAATTCTTATTGGTTGACGTGTGTGTGTGACGATTGCTGACATTTTCTTTACTCTTCCGCGAATGAGAGAAATAATATGAATTGATATTTTACGGTAATGTGTTAATAATTTCACACATAAGTCGCTCCGGAGAACATGTCGCACCCCCGGCCCAACTCTGAAAAAAACTGCGACTTATACTCCGAAAAATACGTTAACTTTGTCTTGAATTTGAAAATGTTTTAACAATTTCAATAGCTACGGCAGTAGCATATAGCATGTAGCAGTTAACATTCCATGACCCACAATGCACTTTTGCCATGACCCTCCCCCACCGAATTCTTATTGGTTGAGGTGTGTGACGATTGCTGACATGTGTGTGACGATTGCTGACATTTTCTTCGTCTCTTCCGCGAATAAGATAAATAATATTATTTGATATTTTACGGTAATGTGTTAATAATTTCACACATAAGTCGCACCCCCGGCCCAACTCTGAAAAAAACTGCGACTTATAGTCCGAAAAATACGTTAACTTTGACTTGAATTTGAAAAATGTTTAACAATTTTAATAGCTACGGCAGTAGCATATAGCATGTAGCAGTTAGCATTCCATGTCCCACAATGCACTTCTGCCATGACCCTCCCCCGCCGAATTCTTATTGGTTGACGTGTGTGTGACGATTGCTGACATTTTCTTTGTCCCTTCCGCGAATGAGATAAATAATATTATTTGATATTTTACAGTAATGTGTTAATAATTTCACACATAAGTTGCTCCGGAGTATATGTCGCACCCCCGGCCAAACTATGAAAAAAACTGCGACTTATAGTCCGAAAAATACGGTAACTTTGTCCTGAAATTTAAAAAAAAAAATTAAATTTGATAGCTAAGGCAGTAGCATATAGCATATAGCAGTTAGCATTCCATGACCCACAATGCACTTCTGCCATGACCCTTCCCCGCCGAATTCTTATTGGTTGACGTGTGTGTGACAATTGTTGTCATGTGTGTGACGATTGCTGACATTTTCTTCGTCTCTTCCGCGAATGAGATAAATAATATTATTTGATATTTTACGGTTAATGTGTTAATAATTTCACACAAAAGTCGCTCCGGAGTATATGTCGCACCCCCGGTCTAACTATAAAAAAAACTGTGACTTATAGTCCGAAAAACACGGTAACTTTGTCTTGAATTTGAAAACATTTTAATAGCTACGGCAGTAGCATATAGCATATAGCAGTTAGCATTCCATGACCCACAATGCACTTCTGCTATGACCCTCCCCCGCCGAATTCTTATTGGTTGACGTGTGTGTGACGATTGTAGACGTGTGTGTGACGATTGCTGACATTTCCTTTGTCTCTTCCGCGAATTAGATAAATAATATAATTTGATATTTTACGGTAATGTGTTAATAATTTCACACATAAGTCGCACCCCCGGCCAAACTATGAAAAAAACTGCAATTTATAGTCCGAAAAATACGGTAACTTTGTCTTGAATTTGAATCTTTTTTAACAATTTTAATAGCTACGGCAGTAGCATATAGCAGTTAGCATTCCATGACCCACAATGCACTTCTGCCATGACCCTCCCCCGCCGAATTCTTATTGGTTGAGGTGTATGTGACGATTGTAGACGTGTGTGTGACGATTGCTGACATTTTCTTCGTCTCTTCCGCGAATTAGATAAATAATATAATTTGATATTTTACGGTAATGTGTTAATAATTTCACACATAAGTCGCACCCCCGGCCAAACTATGAAAAAAACTGAGACTTATAGTCTGAAAAATACGGTATGTTTTAGTTCAATCCCTCTATGACAAAAATATAAGAGTTGTAGAAATTATTGGGAACTCAAGACACAGCCATGAAATGATGTTCTTTACAAGTGTAAGTCAACTTTTGACCACGACTACGTGAGCAGGTATCACCAACTCCTGCGGGGTATAATCGATTCACAAATAAACGAGCTGTCTTCGGTGGCTCATTACGTTTCCACACCTTTTAATAAAGCAAGTTAAATAAATATAGTCCCGGATTTAAAGCGTAAAGCAGTTTTACATCGTGAAAAGTCTTGCTTGGATAGGGGGGGGAATAACGATCGGCTGGTTATACGGTCCGTACTCGTTTAACGACCAGCCTCGTCACCGCGGGAGGCCGTAAATATGCGCCGGGCGCTCGGTATGTTCACGACTCGCCGGGTGCTAAATGAAAAGGAGAGTCCAGCTCTGCCTCGGCGAGCATTAAAAGTTAAAATCATCCATTATTCAACTTTACATAAGGCATGACAGACTGGGCTGGAGTGTGAGCTATTGACGAAGTCAGATGAGTTTATGACTAACTGGGCCAGCCTCATTAATCTAAAGTCAAATGTGACGATGGAGTTAAAAGGACGTTACTTCCAATATTGGACTATAATGCAAAGTGCCTGTTTTCATCCCGCTGCAAATAAAGGATGTTATTCTACCTCATGCCAATTCTCACCTGTCTCATTTCCTTCTGCTTCTTCATCAGCTTTCTTTCCTCCCCTCTTCCCGAGCTCTGATGTTTCACGCTGTCTCGCCGCTCTCCACTCCTCATTAACCCTCGGACTGCGGTTTCGGCCAACAGGGTCAAGTGTTTTGATCAAGACGTGGCGCTGGTTATTCTCGCCGCTCATCTATAATGCACGGAGCGGTGCCGGCTCAGTGTAGCTCTTAGAGGGCAAAGAGGCGGCACCATTATGGATGGATGGGTCGGCCGTGGTGTTTGTGTCCACCCCGAGTGGTTATTGATCATGCTGCAGCTCACCTCAGCGTGGGCACCAGTGTGAAGGGGTAAGCTCGGACATAGTGTTGCATTTCAATTACCTACGCACAGCGCATCAAATATCAATAAATGTGCTTATTATTATCAACAGGGCAGGGCATAAACACACTCTCCAGTGTCAAGAACCGCAACCACGGTTATAAATAGAAAGGCTTTAAATACCGTCATGACGTGGACTTTGGTGCAATCAGGTGACAAATGTGACGTATGGAGGTAATTTTTAGGTCAAATTTTTTAATGTCCGGCGTGGTGATCGAATGATAGCTCGTGGTCCATGTATTGGGTACCCCTGGTCTACTATATAAGACAATACAGTGATGTATTTCTAAATGAGACACAAAGGTGTTATAGAAAATAACTGGATATATTTTTCAACAATTAGCATTTTTCCCACACTTGAACACACCAAAAAGTACTGAAAATTGGTACCGCCGAGTACCAGTGTCAATTCCCAGGTACCCGGAATTGGAACCGTATCGATTCAACTGTGAAGGGTACCCATTCCAAACTATTATTTTATATACCCAGTGTTTAACTTATTAAAAGAGGAACATCCGTCTAACGCCGTGGTCGGCAACCCAACATGTTGAAAGAGCCATATTGGACCAAAAGTACCAAAAAACGAATCCGTCTGTAGCCGCAAAAACTTAAAAGCCTATGTACACTAATAATAATGAAGACAACACATTAAGTGTTACAGAAGGTTGGATAACGCCTGGAATAGATGTGTGTGTCCAAGTTAAAGAAAAAAAAAACTGAATGTCTTCTTCTAATGGATTTATTACCATCTTTGTAAGCTGGGTAAGGTTTGCTGTGGTCTGGAACAACATGACACACAATCAAAAATGCAGCCAATATTACATACAGACAATGTGTCATGAGACATGCAAATATAAATTAAATACACAGATGACATAGCGGTGAGTAAAGGGAATGAAATTATCTTAAATATACCTACAAATGAGTCAATTTTATTTATTTTTTTTGCAATGATTTTTTAATGATGCAATATGTACACACAGCTGGCCTAAATAGCATGTTAGCATTGATTATTAGCACTTTACGCAAGTCAATAACATCAACTAAGCTCACCTTTGTGCATTCACGCACAGCATAAAACATTTGGTGGACAAAATGGGACAAAGGCGTGGCATAAAACAAGTCTTTAAGTGGCAGTGTCAGAGAAACTTGTACACTTAAACAAACTACGGTGAGTTGAAGGACCACCAAAATTAGTAGGACAAAACGGCGGCGGCCAAATACTGTCAACAGGAAACACAAACGGTGGGCTTTTCTAACCTCAGCGTGGGCACCGGGTGAAGGCGTAAGCTCGGACTTAGTGTTGCATTTCAAGTACCTACGCACAGCGCATCAAATATCAATAAACGTGCTTATTATTATCACCAGGGCATAAACACACTCTCCAGTGTCAAGAGCCGCAACCACGATTATAAATAGAAAGGCTTTGGTTACTGTCATGACGTGGACTTTGGTGCAATCAGGTGACAAATCAGGTGACAAATGTGACGTATGGAGGTCATTTTTAGGTCTATTTTTTAAAAGTCCGGCGTGGTGATCGACAGACGCCCTCTCCAAGATCGAACGGTAGCTCGTGGTCCATGTATTGGGTACCCCTGGTCTACTATATAAGACAATACAGTAATGTATTTCTAAATGAGACACAAAGGTGTTATAGAAAATAACTGGATATATTTTTCAACAAGTAGCATTTTTCCCACATTTGAACACACCTAAAAGTACTGAAAATTGGTACCGCTGAGTACCAGTCAATTCCCAGGGACCCGGAATTGGAACCGTATCGATTCAACTGTGAAGGGTACCCATTCCAAACTATTGTTTTATATACCCAGTGTTTAACTTATTAAAAGAGGAACATCTGTCTAATGCCGTGGTCGGCAACCCAACATGTTGAAAGAGCCATATTGGACCAAAAGTACCAAAAAACTAATCTGTCTGTAGCCGCAAAAACTTAAAAGCCTTATGTACACTAATAATAATGAAGACAACACATTTAGTGTCACAGAAGGTTGGATAACGCCTGGAATAGATGTGTGTGTCCAAGTTAAAGACAAAAAAAAAACTGAATGTCTTCTTCTAATGGATTTATTACCATCTTTGTAAGCTGGGTTACGTTTGCTGTGGTCTGGAACAACATGACACACAATCAAAAATGCAGCCAATATTACATACAGACAATGTGTCATGAGACATGCAAATATAAATTAAATACACAGATGACATAGCGGTGAGTAAAGGGAATGAAATTATCTTAAATATACCTACAAATGAGTCAATTTGATTTATTTTTTTTGCAATGATTTTTTAATGATGCAATATGTACACACAGCTGGCCTAAATAGCATGTTAGCATTGATTATTAGCACTTTACGCAAGTCAATAACATCAACAAAGCTCACCTTTGTGCATTCACGCACAGCATAAAAAATTTGGTGGACAAAATGAGGCAAAGGCGTGGCATAAAACAAGTATTTCTGTGGCAGTGTCAGAGAAACTTGTACACTTAAACAAACTACGGGGAGTTGAAGGACCGCCAAGAGCCGCAACCACGATTATACATAGAAAGGCTTTGGTTACTGTCATGACGTGGACTTTGGTGCGGTTTGTTTTCCCGTTGTGCAAAGCGACTGAACCGGACACGACGTGAAGGAAATGACATCTTTTAATTAATCCATCAAAAAGTGAAAACAAAAGGCGCTCACAGCGGAAGTACAAAACTTGGCTAAGAAAACAAAAACTATTACTATAACATAAACTATGGACATGAAAACATGAACTAAAAAACTCACTAAACTGTGGCTTGAATAAACAAAAAAAAACTTACATGGCAAGAAAAGAGCAGCATGAACTATGAACTGGACAGAGTGTGAAGAGTGAAGAGCATGAATGTGATTTCGCCAGGCTGACTGCCTGGCAACTACAGGCTTAAATAGTGGCGATGTGATTAATAACAGGTGCGTGAGTCCAAATGAATCAGGTGCGTGACATGAGGACAGGTGAAAACTAATGGGTTGTCATGGAAACAAAACAGGGAGTGAAAAAACAGGTACTGACAATATCCAAAAAACAAACAGAAAATAGCCAAACTAAACATGATCACCAATACATGACAATTACATTTAATTCAGTTTAGATTTCGACTTGGACTTAGACAAACTTTATTGATCCACAAGGGAACTGATTCCACACAGTAGCTGAGTTACAATGGATGGAAAGCGTAACGATGGAAAGGACAATGCAGGTATAGAGTAGACTAAAAATGTACGGTAGTAGCAATATAAAACATAACATATATGTAATATTTACATATTAAATATACAGTATACTGATATTGTGTTATATATTTTGTAACACTTTAGTGTGGGAAACACATTCTCTGTTAATTAGTTGCTTATTAACATGCAAATTAGTTACATGTGGACTCATTATTAAGTACTTATTAATGCCTTATTCTGCATAGCCTCATTATACAACTAAGAGTGTTCCCTCTATTACCTCAGAACATTGCTTATTAGTAACACTTACCCTTACATGTTCCCCTAAAGTCCATCCATCCATCCATTTCCTACCGCGTATTCCCTATTTTGCTGTTTCTAGTCTTTATTTTATCCTGCCCTTTTTTTTTGCTGCAGCTGTGACATATACTGTAATATTTTACATGGTCATTGGGGTTTGTTATATATTCTATCCATCCATCCATTTCCTACCACTTGTCCCTATTGGGTTCGCGGGGGGGGGGTGCTGGAGCTTATCTCAGCTACAATCGGGTGGAAGGCGGGGTACATCCTGGACAAGTCGCCACTTCGTCACAGAGCCAAGACGGATAGACAGACAACATTCACATTCACACAAATAACTCTAAATTAAGTCTTTGTTACTTTAATAAGATACTAATTCATGGTGAATATGTTCCCCATACTAAAGTGTTACCCATCCATCCATCTTCTTCCGCTTATCCGAGGTCGGGTCGCGGGGGCAACAACCTAAGCAGGGAAACCCAGACTTCCCTTTCCCCAGCCACTTCGTCTAGCTCTTCCCGGGGGATCCCGAGGCGTTCCCAGGCCAGCCGGGAGACATAGTCTTCCCAACGTGTCCTGGGTCTTCCCCGTGGCCTCCTACCGGTTGGACGTGCCCTAAACACCTCCCTAGGGAGGCGTTCGGGTGGCATCCTGACCAGATGCCCGAACCACCTCATCTGGCTCCTCTCGATGTGAAGGAGCAGCGGCTTTACTTTGAGTTCCTCCCGGATGGCAGAGCTTCTCACCCTATCTCTAAGGGAGAGCCCCGCCACACGGCGGAGGAAACTCATTTCGGCCGTTTGTACCCGTGATCTTATCCTTTCGGTCATGACCCAAAGCTCATGACCATAGGTGAGGATGGGAACGTAGATCGACCGGTAAATTGAGAGCTTCGCCTTCCGGCTCAGCTCCTTCTGCACCACAACGGATCGGTACAACGTCCGCATTACTGAAGACGCCGCACCGATCCGCCTGTCGATCTCACGATCCACTCTTCCTCCACTCGTGAACAAGACTCCTAGGTACTTGAACTCCTCCACTTGGGGCAGGGTCTCCTCCCCAACCCGGAGATGGCATTCCACCCTTTTCCGGGCTAAAGTGTTACCATATTTTTATATGATATATACATGCAGCGGAGATAGGCTCCAGCACCCCCCGCGACCCCAATAGGGACAAGCGGTAGCAAAAGGATGGATGGATAGAATATATAACAAATCCCAATTACCATGTACAATATTACAGTATATGTAAAAGCTGCAGCCAAAAAAAGGGCAGCATAAAATAAAGAGTACTAGATCAAGCAGAAAATATACATTAGAAAAGAACACAAACACGCCCAAAGACCATAGTTAGTGGTTTATGGAAAAGATAAAAGCAAGAAAAGTTGAGAAAAATACCAAAAATAAAGTGAAATGAAGGAAGTCAAAGGAGCTACCATGAATTGATTAACGTGGACAACGACTTAAACAAGGTGAAAAACTTATTGGGGTGTTACCATTTAGTGGTCAATTGTACGGAATATGTACTGTACTGTGCAATCTACTAATAAAAGTATCAATCAATCAATCAATGTGCTGCCACTCTTTCAGGCGCATCAAAGATTTAAAAAATACTGTAATTAGCAACTTTTAAAAACACTCATGAGGCGCAGATGTCAGATCTCATTGGGCCCGTTTACACTGCACACCAAATCTGATTGTTTTGGTCGCAAATGACACAATTCAGTCTAAATGGTCCAAAGTGCTTCAAATCTGATCTTTTTGCATCAGATTCAGGCCACATCAGGAGGTAGTCCTGAATCAGATTGAAATCTGATCCGTTCAAATGTGACTGCAGTCCAGTCCAAATTTTGGTACCGGTACCAAAATTATTTCTATACTTTTGGGTACTTTTCCGTACTTTTTGCAATAAAGGGGACCACAAACAGTTGCAGTTTTGTCTTTATTTTAACAAAAAACATTAGGGTACATTAAACATACATTTCTTATTGCAAGTTTGTCCTTAAATACTTTTCAAAATGTGCGAGCTCAAAACTAATTTACACCGGATTTGCCATAGATGTTCTAAATATAAACAAGAAATTTTACATGTTTTTTTAACGCCTTTGAATGAAAATGACAATAACATTCATGCCATCAAACAGCTGGTGAGCAATAAGACGACAAAAGAAAAGAAAAGGAGAGCCTGGGCGAAGCTAAGAGGCTCAATAATTAAAGCTTCTTTAATTAACCTTTGTGAAACTTGCAAAGGTTCTCGAGGAAAAGGCAGTAAGATGCCAGAACGGACTCGAAAAACAGCAAACGATCCAACATTTTCCTGCCACCAACCTCTACCTTAAATAAGGGTGTACAGTAGTTTAAACACTTTGTAGGGATCAACAAAAATGAAGACTTGCACGGTCAACTTAAAGGCAAAGACTAAGACGACACAGATGTACACTAATGCCATCTAACAACTTGGAATGTATGTGTATGTATATATATATATATATAAAAAAAAAAAAAAAAAATATATATATATATATATATATATATATATATATATATATATATATATATATCAATGCCGAGCCATCTTTCTGACGAGATTACAAGTCCTAGTTGTTCCTCTCTGCAATCTCTGACTGACTCATCCTAATATCTTTGGAGCCGACGTGTACTACTTACTGAAGCAGGAAATTGTCCGCCGTAGCCATACCGGGCGAGCAGGGAAGTCACCAATACACACTTTTTTAACTCACAAAGAAGTAGAACAAAACGTTGATTCGGTGGCAGACATATATTTGCAAAGCTATTTTCAAGAAGGATATTTAAAAGAAACTACATCTTGTGAGACGTCGGCCATGAAATAGGGAATTGCCATCCACGTCCACTCCAATCAACCGGTACAACTGGCTTATACGCTGTTGAATGAGTTCTACAAATTGTGAGTTCAAATATTTCTTTATTTTTTTCCACGCTTAATTTTTTTTTACAATTTAAATTTGACAGTACCACATAAGATTTGTTTTAATTGCCAATGCGGGTGTGTTGATTTTTAAATGCGGCAGAAAGTAACCCATATATACATATATATATATATATATATATATATATATATATATATATATATATATATAATCAATGCCAAGCCATCTTTCTGACGAGATTACAAGTCCTAGTTGTTCCTCTCTGCAATCTCTGACTGACTCATCCTAATATCTTTGGAGCCGACGTGTACTACTTACTGAAGCGGGAAATTATGCGCCGTAGCCATACCGGGCGAGCAGGGAAGTCACCAATACACACTTTTTTAACTCACAAAGAAGTAGAACAAAACGTTGATTCGGTGGCAGACATATATTTGCAAAGCTATTTTCAAGAAGGATATTTAAAAGAAACTACATCTTGTGAGACGTCGGCCATGAAATAGGGAATTGCCATCCACGTCCACTCCAATCAACCGGTACAACTGGCTTATACGCTGTTGAATGAGTTCTACAAATTGTGAGTTCAAATATTTTTTGATTTTTTCCACGCTGAATGTTTTTTTACAATTTAAATTTGACAGTACCACATAAGATTTGTTTTAATTGCCAATGCGGGTGTATTGATTTTTAAATGCGGCAGAAAGTAACCCATTTATATATATATATATATATATATATATATATATATATATATATATATATATATATATATATATATATATATATATATATAATCAATGCCGAGCCATCTTTCTGACGAGATTACAAGTCCTAGTTGTTCCTCTCTGCAATCTCTGACTGACTAATCCTAATTTCTTTGGAGCCGACGTGTACTACTTACTGAAGCAGGAAATTGTCCGCCGTAGCCATACCGGGCGAGCAGGGAAGTCACCAATACACGCTTTTTTTTAAATCACAAAGAAGTAGAACAAAAGGTTGATTCGGTGGCAGACATATATTTGCAAAGCTATTTTCAAGAAGGATATTTAAAAGAAACTACATCTTGTGAGACGTCGGCCATGAAATAGGGAATTGCCATCCACGTCCACTCCAATCAACCGGTACAACTGGCTTATACGCTGTTAAATGAGTTCTACAAATTGTGAGTTCGAATATTTTTTGATTTTTTCCACGCTGAATGTTTTTTTACAATTTAAATTTGACAGTACCGCATAAGATTTGTTTTAATTGCCAATGCGGGTGTATTGATTTTTAAATGCGCCAGAAAGTAACCCATTTTGTACACTGTTGATGTGATTCAATGCTCAGAAGGGCGTACATGTGTAAATGTGTTCATGTGGTGATATAAATGATGGTATTTTGAGAGGTAATCATTGAAGTCGGACATCACTAAAGGCGTAGGTGGGAAACGCACGGCCCACCACTGACTTTGACAGTACCACCTAAGATATGTTTTAATTGCTGATGCGGTTTTCTTGATTTTTAAATGCGCCAGGAAATAGCCCGTTTTTTTGTACACTTTTGAAGTGATTCAGTTGTGCGTAAAAGTGTTTTTATATATTTCCCCAGCAATGGTCATGTGGTGACATAAATGATGGTATTTTGAGAGGTAATCTTTGAAGTCGGACATCACTGAAGCCCTCGGTGGGAAACTCACGGCCCGCCACTGATAGATTGGAATCACCACAGCGGCTAATAAGTTCCACAATTTCAAATGTACATCATGGAGGAAAGAATTCATTTTCTCTTTCCATAACCACAAGGAAGTGATTATGTTTTAGCTTCTTAATTGTCCATCTTCCATGCTTGTTTTTATACCCTCAATAAGAAATACATTGGAGGCTAATATTTTGTTTACGCAGGCAGATGAAGAAGCACTTTTATTGTGAGGGCAGGAACTCTCCCATCCAAAGGCAAAACCTAGTAACTTCCTTTCTAGCTGATTTTGAGAAAACAAAGGAAAACTAATCAATCAATGTTTACTTATATAGCCCTAAATCACTAGTGTCTCAAAGGGCTGCACAAACCACCACGACATCCTCGGTAGGCCCACATAAGGGCAAGGAAAACTCACACCCAGTGGGACGTCGGTGACAATGATGACTATGAGAACCTTGGAGAGGAGGAAAGCAATGGATGTCGAGCGGGTCCAACATGATACTGTGAAAGTTCAATCCACAATGGATCAAACACAGTCGCGAGAGTCCAGTCCAAAGCGGATCCAATACAGCAGCGAGAGTCCCGTTCACAGCGGAGCCAGCAGGAAACCATCCCAAGCGGAGGCGGATCAGCAGCGCAGAGATGTCCCCAGCCGATACACAGGCAAGCAGTGCATGGCCACCGGATCGGACCGGACCCCCTCCACAAGGGAGAGTGGGACATAGGAGAAAAAGAAAAGAAACGGCAGATCAACTGGTCGAAAAAGGAGGTCTATTTAAAGGCTAGAGTATACAAATGAGTTTTAAGGTGAGACTTAAATGCTTCTACTGAGGTGGCATCTCGAACTGTTACCGGGAGGGCATTCCAGAGTACTGGAGCCCGAACGGAAAACGCTCTATAGCCCGCAGACTTTTTTTGGGCTTTGGGAATCACTAATAAGCCGGAGTCCTTTGAACGCAGATTTCTTGCCGGGACATATGGTACAATACAATCGGCAAGATAGGATGGAGCTGGACCTAGCAAGACGCTAATCCACCTTGACGCTGTCTTACAAAGATCTACAAAGTCATCAAACCTATAGATGTTTTCTTGAGCTTTCATTTTCTTGCCGATTGAGCCATGGATTGAATCTGCTCTCATGAACGTGTGCCCTTTCTCCAGATATTTTATCACAATCTCGGGTGGGCCCCATTCTGCGTTTGCACATTGGACAAGAGCCGTGTACAGCTTCCAGTTTATATTTGGACCTCCACAGTTATCTGCCCAAAAGAGTATGCAAGGGGAAGAATCAAGAACAATACATTTAATGAAGGTGCTTGCAACGTCCTGGGCCAATCTTCCAAATATCCCCTCGTGCCATAATATCACATCATCAGGTTGACCGTCGGCCCCCATTCGTGCAAATGTCTCATTAAAGACAATAAGGCGACTGACAAAGAAGCTCCGATTGGTCCCTTGAGATACTAGGTGTTTCTGTTGTATCTACGCGGTTATGTGGTAGTTGCTTACTTACGGAACAAATGACAATATCGCATACACTAATGTAAAGCATATCACCTAGGAACTCCAAAATTATTATCAGCTCAGTTTTGAGCAAAATGGAGTTACTGGGTTTTGCCTTTGGACGGGAGAACTTTTGACGGCAATTGTTTGGGAGAGAGGGTGTATAATGAAAATAAATAAAATACAATAAAAATTAAAATAAAAAGTGTTACTCCCGTTCCTACCTTTCCGACTTTTTTTCATACTGAGCTCGCACCAGCCAGCGGTTATTTCACCAAACCCTCGGTTGTTTGTCAATCAGGTGACAAATGTCATTTTTAGGTCTATTTTTTTAATGTCCGGCGTGGTGATCGAAAGATAGCTGGCGGTCGATGTAATGGGTACCCCTGGTCTACTATATAAGACAATATAGTAATGTATTTCCAAATGAGACACAAAGGTGTTATAGAAAATAACTGGATGTATTTTTTTTACATTTAACATTTTTTAGCATATTTGAACACACCTAAAAGTACAGTAAATTGGTACTGCTGAGTACCAGTCAATTCCCAGGTACCCGGAATTGGTACCGTATCGATTCAAGTGTAAAAGGTACCCATTCCTAACTACAATTTTATATACCCAGTGTTTAACTTGTAAAAGAGGAACCTCTATTTAATGCCGTGGTCGGCAACCCAAAATGTTGAAAGAGCCCTATAGGACCAAAAATACCAAAAAACAAATCTGTCTGTAACCGCAAAAATGTAAAAGCCTGATGTAAGTGTTCTAATGGAGGGGAACACATTAAGTGTCACAGAGGGTTGGATAACACCTGGAAATTACTGGCTTAAAACTTCCAAATTTATAGATGTGTGTCCAAGTTAAAGGAAAGGACAGGCTGTCTTCTTCTAATGGATTTATTACCATCTTTGCAAGCTGGGTTACGTTTGCTGTGGTCTGGAACAACATGACACACAATCAAAATGCAGCCAATATTACATACAGACAATGTGTCATGAGACATGCAAATATAAATTAAATACACAGATGACATAGCGGTGAGTAAAGGGAATGAAATTATATTAAATAAACCTACAAATGAGTCAATTTTTTTTTTTTTTTTGCAATGATTTTTTAATGATGCAATATGTACACACAGCTGGCCTAAATAGCATGTTAGCGTTGATTATTAGCACTCCACGCAAGTCAATAACATCAACAAAGCTGGCCTTTGAGCATTCACGCACAGCATAAAATATTTGGTGGACAAAATGAGACAAAGGCGTGGCATAAAACAAGTCTTTCTCTGGCAGTGTCGGAGAAACTCCATCCATCCATTTTCTACCGCTTATTCCCTTTTGGGGTCGCGGGGGGCGCTGGCGCCTATCTCAGCTACAATCAGGCGGAAGGCGGGGTACACCCTGGACAAGTCGCCACCTCATCGCAGGGCCGTGTTTCGGAGAAACTTGTACACTTAAACAAACTACGGTGAGTTGAAGGACCGCCAACATTAGTAGGACAAAACGGCGCCGGCCAAATACTCTCAACAGGAAAGACAAACATATTAAACGGTGGACTTTTCTAACAATTGGGAAGGTGTGTGTTATGTTTGTCCTCCTACGGAAACATTATTATAATAAACAAATATATTTTTAAATTTTTGAAAAAGCTCCAGGAATAAAAATAAAACTGGGTAACAAAAGAAAAGATGAGAAAGATAAAGAGTGCAAATTGGTTGCTGACCCCCGATATAATGTAACAAGGTGTTGCATTAGATAGGTCAGTGCTTCTCCAATGGGGGTGTGCGTACCCCTGGGGGTACTTGAAGGTATGTCAAGAGGTACATGAGATTTTTTGTTTAAATATTCTAAAAATAGCAACAATTCAAAAATCCTTTATAGTCCATAAACTGTGAAAATAAATGCAACTATGCAATATTCAGTGTTGACAGCTAGATTTTTTGTGGACATGTTCCATAAAAATTGATGTTAAAGATGTATTTTTTTGTAAATAAATGTTTAGAATTAAGTTCATGAATCCAGATGGATCTCTATTACAATCCCCAAAGAGGGCACTTTAAGTTGATGATTACTTCTATGTGTAGAAATCTTTATTTATAATTGAATCATCAAATTATTTTTCAACAAGTTTTTAGTTATTTTCATATCTTTTTTTTCCAAATAGTTCAAGAAAGACCACTAAGAATGAGCAATATTTTATACAATTTAAAGGCCTACTGAAAGCCACTACTAGCGACCACGCAGTCTGATAGTTTATATATCAATGATGAAATATTAACATTGCAACACATGCCAATACGGCCGCTTTAGTTTACTAAATTGCAATTTTAAATTTCCCAGGAGTTTCGTCTTGGAAACGTCGTGTAATGATGACGTGTACGCAAGACGTCACGGGTTTTTAGGAAGTATGAGCGCCGCGCACACACACAGCTAAAAGTCGTCTGCTTTAACGGCATAATTATACAGTTTTTTGGACATCTGTGTTGCTGAATCTTTTGCAATTTGTTCAATTAATATTGGAGAAGTCACAGTAGAAAGAAGGAGTTGGGAAGCTTTAGCCTTTAGCCACACAAACACACCGTGATTCCTTGTTTAAAATTCCTGGAGGTGAAACTTTCCTATGGATCAGAGCGCGGTCAAGAGAACATGGATCCCGATCACATGTCAACCAGCAGGTTTCGGTGAGAAAATTTAGGTTAAAAAGTCAGTTTTTACCGGAGAAAGCTAAGCTTGTGCCGTCCATAGCTGCCGTCGACTCCCTTGAGACACTGCGGGTCAACACACCCTTCCGACTATCAGGTACTATTAAACTCACTAAAACACTAGCAACACAATAGAAAGATAAGGGATTTCCCAGAATTAACCTCGTAAATGTGTCTAAAAACATCAAGGTTTTTTTTGTTTTTTTTCATGTCCGTCGCAATCAATTTCCTCAAACACGAATCTTTCACCTCGCTCAAATTAATGGGGAAATTGTCGTTTTCTCGGTCCGAATGGCATTTTTTGTTGGAGGCTCCCATTAAAAACGATGTGAATATGTGAGGAGCTGTCACGCCAAATTTCTTCCCTCCTACAAAAACCTTCCCTTTCCATTTACTTCCGGGGTCATGATTAATACGGATGTTTTGTTAACGCTATATCATAAAAATATAACATTATATTATAAAAATACAGACGTTTTGTAAATGCTTTATCATAAAAAAAATTTGAAAAATGAAAAAAAACAATTTACAAACACAAGCTATGGGATGACGTAAGAGGAAACGTGACCCCGGAAGTAAAAGCGTCATCCCATAGCTTGTGTTTGTAAATTGTTTTTTGAATTTAATTTTTTTATAATATAGCGTTAACAAAACGTCCGTATTTTTATAATACAGCGTTATATTTTTATAATATAGCGTTAACAAAATGTCTGTATTAATCATGACCCCGGAAGTAAATGGGGGGGGAGGTTTTTGTAGGGGGGAAGAAAGTTGGTGTGACAGAGCCATCAAACATGTGACGTCATCGTCTGCGACTTCCGGTAGAGGCAGGGCTTTTCTCTTAGCACCGAAAGTTGCGAACTTTATCGTGGATGTTCTCTACTAAATCCTAGTAAATGTGTCTAATGACATCCGAAACGCTCACACTGCCGCCGCCCGGAGCCGTCGCTTTTTATCTTTTTTTAAAATTCTAGTCCTTCGCTATCAATATTATCATCCACAAATCTTTCATCGTCGCTCAAATTAATGGGGAAATTGTCGTTTTCTCGGTCCGAATTACACTTTTTGCTGGAGGCTCCCATTAAAAACGATGTGAATATGTGAGGAGCTGTCACGCCAAATTTCTTCCCCCCTACAAAAACATTCCCTTTCCATTTCCTTCCGGGGTCATGATTAATACAGATGTTTTGTTAACGCTATATCATAAAAATATAACATTGTATTATAAAAATACAGACGTTTTGTAAATGCTATATTATAAAAAAATTTTTAAAAAATGAAAAAAAACAATTTACAAACACAAGCTATGGGATGACGTAAGAGGAAAGGTGACCCCGGAAGTAAAAGCGTCATCCCATAGCTTGTGTTTGTAAATTGTTTTTTGAATTTTATTTTTTTATAATATAGCGTTAACAAAATGTCTGTATTTTTATAATACAGCGTTATATTTTTATAATATAGCGTTAACAAAATGTCTGTATTAATCATGACCCCGGAAGTAAATGGGGGGGAAGGTTCTAGTAGGGGGGAAGAAATTTGGCGTGACAGAGCCATCAAACATGTGACGTCATCGTCTGCAACTTCCGGTAGAGGCAGGGCTTTTCTCTTAGCACCGAAAGTTGCGAACTTTATCGTGGATGTTCTCTACTAAATCCTAGTAAATGTGTCTAATTACATCTGAAACGCTCACACTGCCGCCGCCCGGAGCCGTCGCTTTTTATCTTTTTTTTTAATTCTAGTCCTTCGCTATCAATATTATCATCCACAAATCTTTCATCGTCGCTCAAATTAATGGGGAAATTGTCGTTTTCTCGGTCCGAATTACACTTTTTGCTGGAGGCTCCCATTAAAAACGATGTGAATATGTGAGGAGCTGTCACGCCAAATTTCTTCCCCCTACAAAAACATTCCCTTTCCATTTCCTTCCGGGGTCATGATTAATACAGATGTTTTGTTAACGCTATATCATAAAAATATAACATTGTATTATAAAAATACAGACGTTTTGTAAATGCTATATTATAAAAAAATTTTTAAAAAATGAAAAAAAACAATTTACAAACACAAGCTATGGGATGACGTAAGAGGAAAGGTGACCCCGGAAGTAAAAGCGTCATCCCATAGCTTGTGTTTGTAAATTGTTTTTTGAATTTTATTTTTTTATAATATAGCGTTAACAAAACGTCCGTATTTTTATAATACAGCGTTATATTTTTATAATATAGCGTTAACAAAATGTCTGTATTAATCATGACCCCGGAAGTAAATGGGGGGGAAGGTTTTTGTAGGGGGGAAGAAATTTGGCGTGACAGAGCCATCAAACATGTGACGTCATCGTCTGCAACTTCCGGTAAAGGCAGGGCTTTTCTCTTAGCACCGAAAGTTGCGAACTTTATCGTGGATGTTCTCTACTAAATCCTAGTAAATGTGTCTAATTACATCTGAAACGCTCACACTGCCGCCGCCCGGAGCCGTCGCTTTTTATCTTTTTTTTAAATTCTAGTCCTTCGCTATCAATATTATCATCCACAAATCTTTCATCGTCGCTCAAATTAATGGGGAAATTGTCGTTTTCTCGGTCCGAATTACACTTTTTGCTGGAGGCTCGCATTAAAAACGATGTGAATATGTGAGGAGCGGTCACGCCAAATTTCTTCCCCCCTACAAAAACCTTCCCTTTCCATTTACTTCCGGGGTCATGATTAATACGGATGTTTTGTTAACGCTATATCATAAAAATATAACATTATATTATAAAAATACAGACGTTTTGTAAATGCTATATTATAAAAAAAATTTTAAAAAATGAAAAAAAACAATTTACAAACACAAGCTATAGGATGACGTAAGAGGAAACATGACCCCGGAAGTAAAAGCGTCATCCCATAGCTTGTGTTTGTAAATTGTTTTTTGAATTTTTTTTTTTTATAATATAGCGTTAACAAAACGTCTGTATTTTTCTTAATATAGAGTTATATTTTTATAATATAGCGTTAACAAAATGTCTGTATTAATCATGACCCCGGAAGTAAATGGGGGGGAAGGTTTTTGTAGGGGGGAAGAAATTTGGCGTGACAGAGCCATCAAACATGTGACGTCATCGTCTGCAACTTCCGGTAAAGGCAGGGCTTTTCTCTTAGCACCGAAAGTTGCGAACTTTATCGTGGATGTTCTCTACTAAATCCTAGTAAATGTGTCTAATGACATCTGAAACGCTCACACTGCCGCCGCCCGGAGCCGTCGCTTTTCATCTTTTTTTTCAATTCTAGTCCTTCGCTATCAATATTATCATCCACAAATCTTTCATCGTCGCTCAAATTAATGGGGGAATTGTCATTTTCTCGGTCCGAATGGCATTTTTTGTTGGAGGCTTCCATTAAAATATGTGAATATGTGAGGAGCTGTCACGCCAAATTTCTTCCCCCCTACAAAAACCTTCCCTTTCCATTTACTTCCGGGGTCATGATTAATATAGATGTTTTGTTAACGCTATATCATAAAAATATAACATTATATTATAAAAATACAGACGTTTTGTAAATGCTATATTATAAAAAAAAATTAAAAAATGAAAAAAAACAATTTACAAACACAAGCTATGGGATGACGTAAGAGGAAACGTGACACCGGAAGTAAATGTGTCATCCCATAGCTTGTGTTTGTAAATTGTTTGTTGAATTTTATTTTTTTATAATATAGCGTTAACAAAATGTCTGTATTAATCATGACCCCGGAAGTAAATGGCGGGGAAGGTTTTTGTAGGGGGGAAGAAATTTGGCGTGACAGGGCCATCAAACATGTGACGTCATCGTCTGCGACTTCCGGTAGAGGCAGGGCTTTTCTCTTAGCACCGAAAGTTGCAAACTTTATCGTGGATGTTCTCTACTAAATCCTAGTAAATGTGTCTAATGACATCCGAAACGCTCACACTGCCGCCGCCCGGAGCCGTCGCTTTTTATCTTTTTTTTTAATTCTAGTCCTTCGCTATCAATATTATCATCCACAAATCTTTCATCGTCGCTCAAATTAATGGGGAAATTGTCATTTTCTCGGTCCGAATGGCATTTTTTGTTGGAGGCTTCCATTAAAATATGTGAATATGTGAGGAGCTGTCACGCCAAATTTCTTCCCCCCTACAAAAACCTTCCCTTTCCATTTACTTCCGGGGTCATGATTAATATAGATGTTTTGTTAACGCTATATCATAAAAATATAACATTATATTATAAAAATACAGACGTTTTGTAAATGCTATATTATAAAAAAATTTTAAAAAAATGAAAAAAAATAATTTACAAACACAAGCTATGGGATGACGTAAGAGGAAACGTGACACCGGAAGTAAATGTGTCATCCCATAGCTTGTGTTTGTAAATTGTTTGTTGAATTTTATTTTTTTATAATACAGCGTTATATTTTTATAATATAGCGTTAACAAAATGTCTGTATTAATCATGACCCCGGAAGTAAATGGGGGGGAAGGTTTTTGTAGGGGGGAAGAAATTTGGCGTGACAGAGCCATCAAACATGTGACGTCATCGTCTGCAACTTCCGGTAAAGGCAGGGCTTTTCTCTTAGCACCGAAAGTTGCGAACTTTATCGTGGATGTTCTCTACTAAATCCTAGTAAATGTGTCTAATTACATCTGAAACGCTCACACTGCCGCCGCCCGGAGCCGTCGCTTTTTATCTTTTTTTTTAATTCTAGTCCTTCGCTATCAATATTATCATCCACAAATCTTTCATCGTCGCTCAAATTAATGGGGAAATTGTCGTTTTCTCGGTCCGAATTACACTTTTTGCTGGAGGCTCCCATTAAAAACGATGTGAATATGTGAGGAGCTGTCACGCCAAATTTCTTCCCCCCTACAAAAACCTTCCCTTTCCATTTACTTCCGGGGTCATGATTAATACAGATGTTTTGTTAACGCTATATCATAAAAATATAACGCTATATTATAAAAATACAGACGTTTTGTAAATGCTATATTATAAAAAAAAATTTAAAAATGAAAAAAAAATAATTTACAAACACAAGCTATGGGATGACGTAAGAGGAAACGTGACCCCGGAAGTAAAAGCGTCATCCCATAGCTTGTGTTTGTAAATTGTTTTTTGAATTTTATTTTTTTATAATATAGCGTTAACAAAATGTCTGTATTAATCATGACCCCGGAAGTAAATGGGGGGAAAGGTTTTTGTAGGGGGGAAGAAATTTGGCGTGACAGAGCCATCAAACATGTGACGTCATCGTCTGCAACTTCCGGTAAAGGCAGGGCTTTTCTCTTAGCACCGAAAGTTGCGAACTTTATCGTGGATGTTCTCTACTAAATCCTAGTAAATGTGTCTAATGACATCCGAAACGCTCACACTGCCGCCGCCCGGAGCCGTCGCTTTTTATCTTTTTTTTAAATTCTAGTCCTTCGCTATCAATATTATCATCCACAAATCTTTCATCGTCGCTCAAATAAATGGGGAAATTGTCGTTTTCTCGGTCTGAATAGCTCTTGCTGCTGGAGGCTCCCACTAAAAACAATGTGAGGACGTGAGGAGCCCTCACCCTTGTGATGTCATCGTCTGCGACTTCCGGTAAAGGCGAGGCTTTTTTATCAGCACCAAAACTTGCGAACTTTATCGTTGATGATCTCTACTAAATCCTTTCAGCAAAAATATGGCAATATCGCGAAATGATCAAGTATGACACATAGAATGGACCTGCTATCCCCGTTTAAATAGGAACATCTAATTTCAGTAGACCGTTAACAAATCAGAAACTGATGACATAGTGCTGTATTTTACTTCTTTCTCTTTTTTTCCAACTAAAAATGCTTTGATCTGATTAGGGGGTACTTGAATTAAAAACATATCCACAGAGGGTACATGACTGAAAAAAGGTTAAGAACCAATGAGATAGGTAATCAAAAACGGTGCTACAGTGTGGCAACATTTAATGTCTTTTGATTGATTGATTGATACTTTTATTAGTAGATTGCACAGTACAGTACATATTCCGTACAATTGACCACTAAATGGTAACACCCCAATAAGTTTTTCAGCTTGTTTAAGTCGGGGTCCACGTTAATCAATTCATGGTACAAATATATACTATCAACATAATACAGTCATCACACAAGTTAATCATCATAGTATGTACATTGAATTATTTACATTATTTACAATCCGGGGGGTGGGATGAGGAGCTTTGGTTGATATCAGTACTTCAGTCATCAACAATTGCATCAACAGAGAAATGTGGACATTGAAACAGTGTAGGTCTTATTTAGTAGGATATGTACAGCCAGCAGAGAACATAGTGAGTTCACATAGCATAAGAACAAGTATATACATTAGAAGTACATTTGAGTTGTTTATAATCCGGGGAGATGGGATGTGAATGGAGGAGGGTATTAGTAAAGTGTTGAAGTTGCCTGGAGGTGTTGTTTTAGTGCAGTTTTGAAGGAATATAGAGATGCACTTACTTTTATACCTGTTGGGAGTGCATTCCACATTGATGTGGCATAGAAAGAGAATGAGTTAAGACCTTTGTTAGATCGGAATCTGGGTTTAACGTGGTTTGTGGAGCTCCCCCTGGTGTTGTGGTTATGGCGGTCATTTACGTTAAGGAAGTAGTTTGACATGTACTTCAGTATCAGGGAGGTGTAGCGGATTTTTATAGACCAGGCTCAGTGCAAGTTGTTTTACTCTGTCCTCCACCCTGAGCCAGCCCACTTTGGAGAAGTGGGTTGGATTGAGGTGTGATCTGGGGTGGAGGTCTAAAAGTAACCGGACTAGCTTATTCTGGGATGTTTGGAGTCTAGATTTGAGGGTTTTGGAGGTGCTGGGGTACCAGGAGGTGCAAGCGTAATCGAAGAAGGGTTGAATGAGAGTTCCCGCTAGAATCCTCAAGGTGCTTTTGTTGACCAGACAGGAGATTCTGTAGAGGAATCTCGTTCTTTAGTAAGGATGCCGGCCGGTTTGCGTGACCCTAAAGAGCTACAGTAGAAAATGCTTTTGCATCTAGCGTGGGCGAGGGGGGGAAAAAAAAGGAGGGTAAATCGAGGCCAGACAAGCACTAAAACACAAGAGCACTGACTAACTTAATGAGTAATGAGTAAGGAGAGAGAGGGAAGCACCAATGTAAGAGGAGATAAAAACGGGAGAGAAAAAAAAAAAAGGTGTCCATGTTAACTAGTAAAATATATAGTGAGGACAGGGAGAGGAAGGAAAAATGTTTGAGATTAATTGACTTTAAAGGTCAGTCCACCACGTTGTATAATTCAGCACGCAATTGCTTTGATTGATACGTATGCTTCAGGACCTTTACCCGCGCGGCTTTGGCAGGATTCCACCGTCTGCTTTCAGTGGAGAGAGCAAGTCTTTGACGTAAAGCAGGGACAGGTAAAAAAATAAAAAAAAATAATTAAAAAAAATCAGCGAAGAGAAGAGGCCTCCAAGGAGTTGCTGTCTTTGATAAGACGGTGAACATAGGTTAAAAAGTGCAGGACGTCTTTGTCTGTCGGCCTTCAGTATGTCCTAGCTCATGGGTGTCAAACTCTGGCCCGCGGGCCGAATTTGGCCCGCTGTGTAATTTAATTTGGCCCTTGAGGCAATATCAATTTAGCATTAGAGCTGGCCCGCCGCTGTAACACCGCATTCACCGCTAATACTCATACTTGCCAACTCTCCTAATTTTCCCGGTAGACTCCCGAAGTTCAGTGCCCCTCCCGAAAATCTCCCGGGGCAACCATTCTCCCGAATTTCTACCGAATTCCTCCTGGACAACTATATTGGGGGCGGGCATTTAAGGCACTGCCTTTAGCGTTCTCTACAACCTGTCGTCACGTCCGCTTTTCCTCCATACTAACAGCGTGTCGCATAATAGTTGTGGCTTTTACACACACACACAAGTGAATGCAAGACATACTTGGTCAATAGCCATACAGGTCACACTGAGGGTGTCCTTATAAACAACTTTCGCACTGTTACAAATATGCGCCACACTGTGAACCCACACCAAACAAGACTGACAAACACATTTCGGGTGAACATCCGCACCGTAACACAACAGAACAAATACCCAGAACCCCCTTGCAGCACTAACTCTTCCGGGAAACTTCCAGCAAACTGACCAATAATTAACGTTTTATTCATGCATTTTGTCTTGCTACTTCAAGGCTTGAATGTTTGGTTCATTCATTATTGTTATTTTATTTTCAAATGTATTATTAGCCTGTGGAAAACAAATGATATTTACCTCAGGAGATTGCAAATAGAAAAAAAGGCATTACATTTTTATTAAAATTGTATTTGATATGCCCTGCGATGAGGTGGCGACTTGTCCAGGGTGTACCCCGCCTTCCGCCCGATTGTAGCTGAGATAGGCGCCAGCTCCCCCCGCGACCCCGAAAGGGAATAAGCGGTAGGAAATGGATGGATGGATGCCATTGATTTTTTTTTAATTATTGTTATTATTTGAAACTGGATTTTGCATGTCACTAAAGTTATATAAGCCTTGCTTGTTCAATATTCAATGCAAAACTTGTCTGGGTCCCTATTAAAAGGTTAATTTGTTCCACCTTGGCCCGCGGCTTTGTTCCGTTTAAAATTTTGGCCCACTCTGTACTTGAGTTTGACACCCCTGTCCTAGCTGGTCAGAGAAACTAAGTTTTCTGGGGCTTATTATTGGCTTCAAAAAGCCATTGATGTTCTTAGGGTATGTCAGCTTTTATATTTGAAAATGGTACCTCAGTGATTCTTAAACTGCGGTATTGGTACCATTGGTGATGCATGGACTCCATCTAGTGATATGCAAAATAATCACCTAATTAAGTGATTGTTTTATTTTCAAATGTTCAACCTAGGGTTGTACGGTATACCAGTACTAGTATAGTACCGCGATACTAATGAATCATATCCGGTACTTTACCGCCTCTGAAAATCATATTTTGGTAGCACACACACACACACGGAGTACTTAGAAGCAGACACAGCATGTAGACCAGGGGTAGGGAACCAATGGTTCTAGAACCAGATGTGGCTCTTTGGATGACTGCATCTGGCTCTCAGATAAATCTTAGCTGACATTGCTTAAGCGATAATTATGAATAATTTCGCTGGTAATCACAGTGCTAAAAATAACGTGCAAAATATAAAACATTCTCATGCATTTAAATCCATCCATCCTGTTTTCTACCGCACCTGTTCAAGAAGTCGCATTAATGGTAAGAAGTATTTTATGTGACAATGGTGGGGTCGCAGCTTGCTGCAGGGTCGTTCTTCCAGGAAGGCAGACGGACTACTCGGGACATGGCATTTAGGTAAAAACATGATTCAATTTAAACTAAAAAAAGATACAAACAAAAATCGCTCACAGTGGAGGCACAACTTGGGCTAAGGAACAAAGCTAACACATAAACAGACAATGAACATAAATCAAACAAAACTTACTTGGCAAGGCCTGAAGCACGAAACTATGGCAAGAGATGAAACAAGTCAGCACAGAGCAAGAAAAGATCACATTGACGCCAGAGCAACTGACTGGCAAAGACGAGCTTAAATACTGCCTCTGATTAGTGCTCGGGAAGCAGGTGAGCAGGCATTTTGTCCACCAGAGACAGGTGGACAAAATGACTAACCAAGGAAACAAGACAAAGGAGTGGAAAAAAACAGGAACTTAAAGAGTCCAAAGGACAAACAGCACATGGTCAAACAAAAACATGATCAACAGACATGACATTTGATTTATTATTGGTTAGCTTCAGAATAACAACGTTATTTAAAAGAATAAGAAACTTATTATACTCTAAAAATGTTGGTCTTACTTAAAAATGCACACATTTAGTTGTATTCAGTGTTAAATAATATGATATGGCTCTCACGGAAATACATTTTGAAATATTTTCCGTATCTTGGAGACTTTATGCCTCGTCGGTGTGTTGTCGGAGGGTGTAACAACACGAACAGGGACGGATTTAAGTTGACTTACGCGGAGTGTGCTAATCAGACGTATCAATGGTCACGGCATGCTAATCAATGCTAACATGCTATTTAGGCTAGCTGTATGTACATATTGCATCATTATGCCTCATTTGTAGCTATATTTGCATCCAGCCTTTCCCTCCACCCACATTTAATGCCAAACAAACACATACCAATCGACAAATTCAAGTTGCACCAGTGGTCAAAAGATGCGAAAGTCCCTCGCACACTTTACCGACGATAGCGATGCTACAATAGAGATGCTACAATAGAGATGGCACAGAGATGTGTGGATATCCTGCGACACTCAAAGCAGATGCATTTCCAACGATAAAGTCAACGAAATCACAAAGGTGAGTTTTGTTGATGTTGTTGACTTATGTGCTAATCAGACATATTTGCTCACGGCATGACTGCCAGCTAATCGATGCTAACATGCTATGTAGGCTAGCCGTATGTACATATTGCATCATTATGCCTCATTTGTAGCTATATTTGCATCTAACCTTTCCCTCCACCCACATTTAATGCCAAACAAACACATACCAATCGACAGATTCAAGTTGCACCAGTGGTCAAAAGATGCGAAAGTCCCTCGCACACTTTACCGACGATAGCGATGCTACAATAGAGATGGCACAGAGATGTGTGGATATCCTGCGACACTCAAAGCAGATGCATTTCCAACGATAAAGTCAACGAAATCACAAAGGTGAGTTTTGTTGATGTTGTTGACTTATGTGCTAATCAGACATATTTGCTCACGGCATAACTGCCAGCTAATCGATGCTAACATGCTATTTAGGCTAGCCGTATGTACATATTGCATCATTATGCCTCATTTGTAGCTATATTTGCATCCAACCTTTCCCTCCACCCACATTTAATGCCAAACAAATACATACCAATCGTTGGTTAGAAGGCGATCGCCAAATTCGTCCTTGCTTCCTCCCGTGCCGCTGTTTGTCGTGATATGGCTCAATAGCTTCAGTTTTTTCTTCAATTTCATTTTCTCCATCTGCCTCCACACTCCAACTATCCATTTCAATACATGCGTAATCTGTTAAATCACTAGTGCCGCTGAAATCCGAGTCCGAATCCGAGCTACTATGCTATACCTTTCTGTGCTATCCGTCATCTTTATTTGTGGTGATGTCACGCGGTGACGTCACAGGAAAATACACGGGTGGATATAACGATAGTTAAAATCAGGCACTTTAAAGCCGTTTTTCGGGATATTGAGTAATGGGTAAAATTTTGAAGAACACTTCGAAAAAAAACAAACAAACTTGGAACTAATTTTTATTGGTTTTAACCCTTCTGAAATTGTGATAATGTTCCCTTTTTAAAAACTCACAACAAAGGTGACGTTATAAAACTGAAATGCCCTCAGGAAGAGGTGCTTTAAGCTGGCTAGCGGCTAAAGTCCAGCCGCCGTCAGCAGTGGTTTAGCGACTTCTAAATCACTAAACGTGGTCTCCGTGGCAACAAATAAAGTATGTTTCTTCCAAGTATCATCCCTGCGAGACGAGCTAAACATGCTTCACTACACACCGTAGCTCATCGGCATCAACATGTAAACAAACACCTAACATCGGGCGGTTTAGCTCGGTTCGATTCCCGCTTCCGCCGTACTAGTCACTGCCGTTGTGTCCTTGGGCAAGACACTTTACCCACCTGCTCCCAGTGCCACCCACACTGGTTTGAATGTAACTTAGTTATTGGGTTTCACTATGTAAAGCGCTTTGAGTCACTAGAGAAAAAGCGCTATATAAATATAATTCACTTCAATCCACTGTACAGTAATGATACCAAGTACAGGCACGTATCTAATCGATACCACTATGATGACATCAATATTTTTTGGCATCACACAATCTATCCATCCATTTATTTTCTACCGCTTGTCCCTTTTGGGGTCGTGGGGTGTGCTAGAGCCTATGACAACCGAATTCGGGCGGAAGGCGTCGTACAGCCTGGACAAGTCGGCCATCACAACATTTCCTTTCGTTTTTTGTTTTATTTTAATGTATATTATGTTTATGAACTTAGGAAATATGTTCCTGGATACATGAGGACTTTGACTATGACCAAAGTATGATCCAGTGTCACGCCTCTAAGATGATGTTTTGTTTTTTTGCCATGTTTAGTCAGGTTATGTTTAGTTTTTTGGATATTTAGTTCTGTCCTTGCACTTCTTGGTTTGTTTTCGTCTCCATGCCAACCCATTAGTTTCACCTGGTCTCCTAGTCACGTCCCTGTCCTCAGCCTCACACCTGTTTTCACTAATCATCAATCAATCAATCAATGTTTATTTATATAGCCCCAAATCACAAATGTCTCAAAGGACTGCACAAATCATTACGACTACAACATCCTCGGAAGAACCCACAAAAGGGCAAGGAAAACTCACACCCAGTGGGCAGGGAGAATTCACATCCAGTGGGACGCCAGTGACAATGCTGACTATGAGAAACCTTGGAGAGGACCTCAGATGTGGGCAACCCCCCCTCTAGGGGACCGAAAGCAATGGATGTCGAGCGGGTCTAACATGATACTGTGAAAGTTCAATCCATAGTGGCTCCAACACAGCCGCGAGAGTTCAGTTCAAGCGGATCCAAGACAGCAGCGAGAGTCCCGTCCACAGGAGACCATCTCAAGTGGAGGCGGATCAGCAGCCTAGAGATGTCCCCAACCGATACAGGCGAGCGGTCCATCCTGGGTCCCGACGAGCGGTCCATCCTGGGTCTCGACTCTGGACAGCCAGTGCTTCATCCATGGTCATCGGACCGGACCCCCTCCATAAGGGATGGGGGGACATAGGAGAAAGGAAAGAAGCGGCAGATCAACTGGTCTAAAAAGGAGGTCTATTTAAAGGCTAGAGTATACAGATGAGTTTTAAGGTGAGACTTAAATGCTTCTACTGAGGTAGCATCTCGAACTGTTACCGGGAGGGCATTCCAGAGTACTGGAGCCCGAACGGAAAACGCTCTATAGCCCGCAGACTTTTTTTGGGCTCTAGGAATCACTAATAAGCCGGAGTCTTTTGAACGCAGATTTCTTGCCGGGACATATGGTAAAATACAATCGGCAAGATAGGATGGAGCTAGACCGTGTAGTATTTTATACGTAAGTAGTAAAACCTTAACGTCACATCTTAAGTGCACAGGAAGCCAGTGCAGGTGAGCCAGTACAGGCGTAATGTGATCAAACTTTCTTGTTCTTGTCAAAAGTCTAGCAGCCGCATTTTGTACCAACTGTAATCTTTTAATGCTAGACATGGGGAGACCCGAAAATAATACGTTACAGTAATCGAGACGAGACGTAACAAACGCATGGATAATGATCTCGGCGTCTTTAGTGGACAAAATGGAGCGAATTTTAGCGATATTACGGAGATGAAAGAAGGCCGTTTTAGTAACGCTTTTAATGTGTGACTCAAAGGAGAGAGTTGGGTCGAAGATAATACCCAAATTTTTTACAGAGTCACCTTGTTTTATTATTTGGTTGTCAAATGTTAAAGTTGTATTATTAAATAGAGGTCGGTGTCTAGCAGGACCGATAATCAGCATTTCCGTTTTTCATCACAGCTGCTATTTAAGCCATTCTTTTTCTGTCTTCGTCCTGGCATCTTCACTTACCCATGCTGTTCCTACCTTCATGCCCTCGTTCACAGTTCCATGTCATGTAAGTTTTTGTTTATAATTCATAGTTAATTGCCTTTGTGCTAAGTCTTTTGTTTATGTCCATAGTTTATGCCATAGTGCAAGTGTTTGTTTCCATAGCCAAGTTTTGTACCTCCATTGTGAGCGCTTTTTGTTTGTCTTTTGTTAGTTATAATGTTAAAATAAAAAGATGTACTCACATTCACGTCTCGCTCGTGACAAATTCCCTCTGCGTCGAACAAAAAACCTTAATCCAAGTCAAAGTTTGACATCCTGTAACTACTTGGTATCGGATTGATACCCAAATTTGTGGTATAATCCAAAACTAATGTAAAGTATCAAACAATAGAAGAACAAGTGATTATTACATATTAACGGAAGTGTAGAAAGATGACTTTAAAAGAGAGAGTAAACGGATATTAACAGTAAATGAACAAGTAAATTAATAATTAATTTTCTACCACTTGTCCTTAATAACGTTGACAAAATGATGTAATGATAAATGACACAATATGTTACTGCTTATGTCAGCAGCCTTTGTTTGTTTACTTACTACTAAAAGACAAGTTGTCTTGAATGTTCACTATTTTACTTAAGGAAAAACTTGCAATAACAATCATATGTTTAATGTACCCTAATATTTGTTTAAAATAAAGCGAATAATAACCTTTTTGTTTGGACCCTTTATTTCAAAAAGTACCGAAAAGTATCAAAATAAATGTGATAATATTGGTATCGGGACAACAATGGTTCAAACCCAGGTTTACTGTTCAAACCGTGTGTGATGTGTCAAGGTTTGTTTGTGACGAACCCCACGATGCAGAGATGGAGGCAGGCATGGAGTGAGAAAACATGATTTAATGAAGAGACTAAGACAAAATCAAACAAAGGGTACAAACAAAAAGCGCACGTGGGCGGATAACAAACTAAGGGAGCTAGCATGGGAGCTAGAAAACAAAAAGGAACTTAGCATGGAAGCTAGCAAGAATCGAGCAGGAAACAGAAGTCGTACATGTAATATAAAAACAAACTTGGAAGCAGGGAACAAAAAGCAGTAAGCTAAAAACATCTAACTGAATATAGCTTCCCGCTACGCTGCAAAGATGCGACACGACACAACATCGATAAGACAAGTCAAAATGACAATAATCCAGCAACTGATTGGAGGACAAAAACAGGCTCAAATAGAAGCGGACTGATTGACATCAAGGTGTGGCCAGGTACCAATCAGCCGCAGCTGAGGGAAAACACCGCACAGGGAAAAAAAACAGGAAACAGACAAAAAAAGAGCTCTGACAGGAACTAAAACAGGAAATACTAAACAAAGAGGAAACCAAGACAAATGCAGAGGAAAAAAATCAATCAATCAATGTTTATTTATATAGCCCCAAATCACAAATGTCTCAAAGGACTGCACAAATCATTACGACTACAACATCCTCGGAAGAACCCACAAAACTAAAAAAAAAAACTAACAAAAAACTAAAACGCAGACAAACTGTCAGTGGCAAGCCTGACATAATATTGCAGTGGCCAAACATATTAAACATGGTTGTTAAAAAACAAAAACCCTCTGCCTTGTTTTTAATGAATACTTAGGCCTACTCGGTACTGTATTTTAGTGTTAGTCATTATGGTGGTACTTCGAGCGCCAAGTGTTTTCTGAGGCGGTACTCGGTGATAAAAGTTTGAGAACTACTCTGTTACATAACATGTGAAATAAACTCTGCACGGTTACGTCACTCATTACATGAATATTTTGTATTTAGAACCTCGTTATGATTATGTGCGTGGGTTAACCTCCTCTTTGGCATCCCTCAGTTTTGATGCTGGGCCTCTTTCTGTACTCGTGCTGGAGGAGACACAAGGGCCTCAAAAAGGGCGTGTACCATGTGTCCGCGCAGCACGGCGAGTGGGAGGACATCCGGGAGAACGTGCTCAACTACGACGAGGAAGGAGGAGGGGAGCAGGACCAGGTAAAAAAAAAAAGCAAATTATTATTATTGGCTTAAGTATATGTTGTATGATGCCAACTATGCTAATTGATAGTCACCTGCAAAGTCCAATTAAAGAGGTGTCTAATTATGTGTTCACAAAGATAGTACTTATTTTTATTTATGTTGTAGTACGTATTTTTATTTATTTATGTTTTAGTACATTAGTACCTCAACTTAAAAGCTCAATTGGTTTCATGTTGGAGATCGCAGCTGAAATCACTTTTATCTCACATAAGAGCCTCCATCCATCCATTTTCTTCCGCTTATCTGAGGTCAGGTCGCGGGGGCAGCAGCCTAAGCAGGGAAGCCCAGACTTCCCACTCCCCAGCCACTTCTTCCAGCTCCTCCCGGAGTCTTCCCAACGTGTCCTGGGTCTTCCCCGTGGCCCATCGGTCGGACGTACCCTAAACACCTCCCCAAGGAGGCGTTCGGGTGGCATCCTAACCAGATGCCTGAACCACCTAATCTAGCTCCTCTCAGAGAGCTTCCCATTTAAATACATTGAAATTAGTTTAATCCGTGCTTGCCCCCCCCCCCAAAAAAAAATACAGTACAAGCTTTTTAAAAGAAAAACAAACTTTTAGTTAGGGGAACTTTTTTCCTTTTATTCACAATCCCTATGTTAGACATTCACACACATAAATTATTTTTGCTTGACCTTAACTTTTGGCGCCCCTTACAAAAAAAGTGAGATACAGGTAATTGCTGTGAGGGGGGGGGATATTCAGTTTAAGCCTGGGCCCCTGGAGAGGGGCTCCAGTCTGGGGCCAAGGGGAAAAAAATCTCATAGTCATAGCACACATAATTATATGTGTATGAGGGAAACATCAAAGAACACAAAAGACATTAGATACATGAATACGGGTCCCAGAGACCCGAACACCACAAACCATACACCCCCACCCACAAATTTGTATTACATATAAGATGTCCGGGTCCATTGGACCCAGAGCTAATAGAAGTGTGGACTGTCGCCACTCTGGTTCCACTGACCACCCAGGAAGGACATCGCTTTTGCACAAGGTTTGACTCTTTATTTTTCAATAAAGCATTTCTGCAGATCGGATCGCTCTTTCAGCTCCTCTACGCTGCTCGCTCCTCGGTTGCTCTTTCAGGCGGCCGCGTCGTCGTCTCTCGTGCGCTGTTCTCCCTCTCTTTCGCTGCTGCCGCTCTTCGTCCGTTCTTGCAGGCTCTCAAAGTCCTTCCGCCCCGATTTCTCCTCTTTCTCCCCTTTTATGCAGCATCAGGAGAATTTTTAATAGTTTCCCGGTGTGTGAGCCACGCACCTGAATTAGATTGCGCCTCCTCACATTGATGTTCTGTGTACCCCACATTGATGTTCTGTGTACCACACATTGATGTTCTGTGTACCACACACACACACACACACACACACACAGCAGGCCTAGACAGGAGGAGGACAGAGTGTAGGTACACAGAACATCGGAGGGTCAAATGTGCGAGAAAATGAGAGCAGACAGTGTTGACAAACAATGTTGCAAAATTGTGTGGGAACCGCAGGTCCAGAAACACAAAAGAAGAATGGAAACTGGCAGAGAAATTTTCCGTGCAATATCGCTAATACTTTAATATTTTTCTCAGGGAATGTAAATAGAGTATATTTACGTTTTTTGGTGTGTGCTGGCTATATAGGCGCAATAGACGTGATGACGTTCATTAGCTTTATTTTTAGCCAACTTTGCTAGCGTCTATTTATGAGTTAGAATGAATTTAATTTAAAAACAGCCTTGTTCTTGTCGTACATAAGGATTGTGAATGATATGCAAAAGTACACCAAAAAATTTTTGTCCGCCTTTAATAAATATTGTTTTAAACAATAGAACGTACAACCATACTTGCCAACCCTCCCGATTTTTGCGAGAGACTTTCAGTTGCTCCCCCCCGAAAATCTCCCGGGGCAACCATTCTCCCGAATTTCTCCCGATTTCCACCCGAACAACAATATTGGGGGGCGTGCATTTAAGGCACTGGCTTTAGCGCCCTCTCTCACTTGAAACCTTCACCCCTTAACAGCCGCATGCTGACCTGAGTGTCGGAGTATGTTTGTGACGAACCCCAAGATGCAGAGACGGAGGCAGGCATTGAATAAGGAAACATGGTTTTAATATAAAATACTACAACAAAACCAAACAAAAAGCACGCACGTGGGCGGATAACAAACTAAGAGAGCTAGCATGGGAGCTAGAAAACAAAAAGGAACTTTAGCATGGAAAAGTTGTACTTGTACTTAGAAAACAAACTGGAAGCAGGGAACAAAAGACAGTGAGCTAAACACCGCTACCAAACGTAGCTTACTACAACGCTGTATTGACACGACAAGATACGACACGACAGGTAGCAATGACAAGTGCGACATGCAATAAAATACAATAATCCAGCAGTGACTGGATAGGAAGACAGGTCTAAATAGGAGCGGACTGATTGACACCAGGTGTGGCCAGGCGCCAATCAGCCGCAGCTGAGGGGTAACACAGCACTAAGGGAGAAAGACAGGGAACCGACAAAATAAGAGCGCTGACAGGAAACACTACACACACTACACACATCCTGTCGTCACATCTGCTTTTCCTCTATACAAACAGCGTGCCGGCCCAGTCACATATTACTATGACTTTAGTCACACACAAGTGAATGCAAGGCATACTTGGGCAACAGCCATACTGGTCACACTGAGGGTGGCCGTATAAACAACTTTAACACTGTTACAATTATGCGCCGCAGTGTGAACCCACACCAGACAAGAATGACAAACACATTTCCGGAGAACACCCGCACCGTAAGACAACATAGACACAACAGAAGAAATACCCATAATCCCTTGCAGCACTAACTTTTCCGGGACGCTACAATATAGGCGGTCTAGAGGTGTGCAAGTATACGTACAACAAACAAATACAGTAGTTATAGTAATGATAATAATAGTAGTTATATAATAATGTACAGGTTAGGGCTGCGTTTAACAGGAACTGTTGTTGTTGTTGTTTATGTTGCACACAGATGTCTTTGAGTGACGGACCGGAGAGGTCAGAGTTGACAGCAACAGACATGTCGAGTATTTCTGCATAACATCCAATAAACAAAGCTAAAGTTCAAACGTTCAGTTTGTAGAGTTGGGAGAAAAGAATGAACCGAAACACATGGGACAGATCATTGGGGAGCCGTATTTTAGGGGATTAACGTCTGCAGTTTGGATGAAGTGTTTAGGCGTAGAGCCTGGATTCTGCTGACTCTGGGGGTGGTGCAGACTTACCGGGTCAGCTCTGACGCCGTTCATGCTTTTGATGTTTTGTTTTCGTTCTGATTCAACGGGTGTCGTCCGCTTTTCCCTTTTCCGCGCTCTCCTTAGATCTCTGGCACCGGGAACAATTCATACCTCAAATGTTTGCGGGCAATCTAAAACATAACAAAAAGCAGCGAGACAGCTTGTATCTTAAAAATACTCGTAAGTTGTGGTACTAGACGATTGAAGTGCCGCTCTGAATGTATTTATTTAACAATGTGCATACGTTAAATGCATCATTTAGGGCAGGGGTGTCGAACTCATTTTAAATCGGGGGCCACATGGAGAAAAATCTACTCCCAAGTGGGCCGGACTGGTAAAATCACGGCATGATAACTTAAAAATAAAGACAACTTCAGATTAGTTTATTTGTTTAAAAATAGAAAAAGCACATTCTGAAATTGTACGAATCAAAATGTTGTTTATTACACTTATATGTTGTGGTTGATAGTATTCTATCTTTTTTTTGTCATTATTTATATTTTCTGAATAAATAATGTGATAATGTTCATCAGTCAACTCCTTGGTGTTCATTTTCATTCTATCGAGATGAAAAAGTTAAATAAATAAATGGGTTGCACTTGTATAGCGCTTTTCTACCTTCAAGATACTCAAAGCGCTTTGACACTACTTCCACATTCACCCATTCACACACACATTCACACACTGATGGAGGGAGCTGCCATGCAAGGCGCCAACCAGCACCCATCAGGAGCAAGAGTGAAGTGTCTTGCTCAGGACACAACGGACGTGACGAGGTTGGTACTGGGTGGGATTTGAACCAGGGCCCCTCGGGTTGCGCACGGCCACTCTCCCACTGCGCCACGCCGTTATGTCAAAATCAAATTAAAGTATAATATTATTGTAGTTTGATCATTTTCCTCTACTGTACTATATGGAGGAGACCCTGCCCCAAGTGGAGGAGTTCAAGTACCTAGGAGTCTTGTTCACGAGTGGGGGAAGAGTGGATCGTGAGATCGACAGGCGGATCGGTGCGGCGTCTTCAGTAATGCGGACGTTGTACCGATCCGTTGTGGTGAAGAAGGAGCTGAGCTGGAAGGCAAAGCTCTGAATTTACCGGTCGATCTACGTTCCCATCCTCACCTATGGTCATGAGCTTTGGGTCATGACCGAAAGGATAAGATCACGGGTACAAGCGGCCCAAATGAGTTTCCTCCTCTCCCTTAGAGATAGGGTGAGAAGCTCTGCCATCCGGGAGGAACTCAAAGTAAAGCCGCTGCTCCTCCACATGGAGAGGAGCCAGATGAGGTGGTTCGGGCATCTGGTCAGGATGCCACCCGAACGCCTCCCTAGGGAGGTGTTTAGGGCACGTCCAGCTGGTAGGAGGCCACGGGGAAGACCCAGGACACGTTGGGAAGACTATGTCTCCCGGCTGGCCTGGGAACGCCTCGGGATCCCCCGGGAAGAGCTAGACGAAGTGGCTGGAGATAGGGAAGTCTGGGCTTCCCTGCTTAGGCTGCTGCCCCCGCGACCCGACCTCGGATAAGCGGAAGATGATGGATGGATGTACTATATGGTAGTACTATATGGTACATATGTGGTATCATCTAAAAAGATACAAAGAATTGCTATTGCGACATCCAGTGGACACATTTAGAACAGCTGTTTATTTCATTCAAAAATTTCAGGTACATTTTTATACTTGGCAAACTCATCCAGCTGGCCGGATAAAACCTGTTCGCAGGCCTAATCCGGCCCTCGGGCCGTAGGTTTGACACCCCTAATTTAGAGTCTGTATGGACAGACACAATACCTTAGATTAATACCTCGGCTTTTGCTAGTAATCCGTTCCAAAAGTTCAGACGAAGACCAAATTGTACGAATGCTAGAGCAGCTTTTCCCTGCAACCTCGATTTACGAACCCTTAATTGTACAAACTTTTCGATTTCTTTACCTCAGACTGAATAAAAATATGCTCCATCTACGAGCTTTTCATCCACCCCGTATTTTGTGCCCGGCAGCACATTCATTTAGGAGCAGTACTGCCTTTAGCTACTGTGCTATTTCTTACTTTATTTGTATTTCTCAGCCTTTTAAAGAATTATTTATATTTTTGTATATGATACATAATATGAGTCCGGAAATGCAATGTGTGGTTTGAAACATTCAGGAAGTGCCTACAGCGTTGTTGACACTGACTAGTGTAACCGTGGTAGTTGGCTAATACTTACAGAGTCAACTAGCGATGATGTCAGAGATATACGATAAACGCGATTGTATATGAAAACTTTTTTTGTCCAAAACCAAACCGTATAAAAGTGGGGTATTTATAAAAAGTGAGATACCACTACATTTCCTCAAAATCCACTAACCATTGACACCATGCTTCCATTCATAATCTGTTAGACTTTTCAAGTTTGTTGTGAGGTCGTTCCATTCTTTTATCGCTTTATATGAAAAGGCTGATTGTGCATATGGGTGCGCTACACTGCCCCCTGGTGGAGGCTCGTGTGTTTATAGTTGGCACAGCAGCTCTAAACTGGGAAAAGTGCCTAAGTGGCGCTGATGCAGTGTTATTTAGGATTTGATGGGCCATTTACTCGGGATGTTCGATAATATCAGACTGCCGATATTATCGGCTGATAAATGCTTTGAAATGTTATATCGGAAATTATCGGTATCGGTTCCAAAATTATCAGTATCTGTTTTCAAAAAGGAACATTTATGACTGTTTAAAATGCCGCTGTTTGCACGGACGTAGGAGGAGTACAAAGTGCCAATAAACCTTAAAGGCACTGCCTTTGAGTGCCGACCCAGGCTTTTCACACACACAAGTGAATGTAACACATACATGGTCAACAGCCATACAGGTCACACTGAGGGTGGCCGTATAAACAACTTAAACACTGTTACAAATATGCGCCACACTGTGAACCCACACTAAACAATAATGACAAACACATTTCGGGAGAACATCCGCACTGTAATACAACATAAACACAACGGAACAAATACCCAGAACCACTTGCAGCACTATCTCTTCCGGGACGCTACAATATACAACCCCCACCCCCACCTAAACCCCGTTCCAAATTCCATGCTATGTTTTGAAGCATGTTAAAAAAAAAATAATGCACTTTGTGACTTCAATAATAAATATGGCAGTGCCATGTTGGCATTTTTTGCCATAACTCGAGTTGATTTATTTCGGAAAGCCTCGTAAGATTGTTTAATGCATCCAGCGGGACATCACAACACAATTAGGCATAATAATGTGTTAATTCCACGACTGTGTATAACGGTATCGGTTGATATCGGAATCGGTAATTAAGAGTTGGACAATATCGGATAGCGGCAAAAAAGCCATTATCGGACATCTCTGCCGTCCACTTAAAACAATGACTGACACTACCGTGTGTCACAATGCTGAGCAAAACGGCAGCAGCTACTGAACATGTAAAGTATCAAAAGCATATTCAGACTCTCGGATAAATTGTGGGGTTTGGAGTCTTACCAGCTGGCACTCGGATGCTGTAATTAAGGTCTCCGTGCTGTAAAAAATCTTATCGTATATTATGTGGAGACGGCGTCTTTTTCAGCTATTAGTGTTCCAGTCATCTTCTTGCATCAATTTTATACTCCAGGGAGCTTCACGTTATTTCTTCTCAGCTGGCCTTCATCCAGCCTTCATAGGTTCTAACAGTTTTTTTGGCATTAATTTAAGGTTGATTTGACAACAAAAAGTTCTAGGCGCAGTCAAGGCGTTGAGGGGTTCCGGTTTGGTGACCGCAGGATTAGGTCTCTGCTTTTTGCAGATGATGTGGTCCTGATGGCTTCATCTGACCGGGATCTTCAGCTCTCACTGGATCGGTTGTGAAGCGACCGGAATGAGAATCAGCACCTCCAAGTCCGAGTCCATGGTTCTCGCCCGGAAAAGGGTGGAATGCCATCTCCGGGTTGGGGAGGAGACCCTGCCCCAAGTGGAGGAGTTCAAGTACCTAGGAGTCTTGTTCACGAGTGAGGGAAGAGTGGATCGTGAGATCGACAGGCGGATCGGTGCAGCGTCTTCAGTAATGCGGACGTTGTACCGATCCGTTGTGGTGAAGGAGCTGAGCCGGAAGGCAAAGCTCTCAATTTACCGGTCGATCTACGTTCCCATCCTCACCTATGGTCATGAGCTTTGGGTCATGACCGAAAGGATAAGATCACGGGTACAAGCGGCCCAAATGAGTTTCCTCCGCCGTGTGGCGGGTCTCTCCCTTAGAGATAGGGTGAGAAGCTCTGCCATCCGGGAGGAACTCAAAGTAAAGCCGCCGCTCCTTCACATTGAGAGGAGCCAGATGAGGTGGTTCGGGCATCTGGTCAGGATGCCACCCGAACGCCTCCCTAGGGAGGTGTTTAGGGCACGTCCAACCGGTAGGAGGCCACGGGGAAGACCCAGGACACGTTGGGAAGACTATGTCTCCCGGCTGGCCTGGGAACGCCTCGGGATCCCCAGGGAAGAGCTGGTTGAAGTGGCTGGGGAGAGGGAAGTCTGGGCTTCCCTGCTTAGGCTGCTGCCCCCGCGACCCGACCTCGGATAAGCGGAAGAAGATGGATGGATGATTTGACAACTATTTTAATCTACATTACTTTGGATTAAAGGAGCTGTTTGCCAGATTTATGCGGCTGCCTAGAGCAGACATTGGCAATTTAAGGCCTGGGTCCGCATGCGGACCGTTAAGTTTTTCAATGTGCCCCGCCGGACATTCAAAAATATTTTTTTTAGATCTTGAGGATCAAAATTTTAGCCGCCATTATGATGTGCAGTGTTTTGTTTTAAAATGACCGTAAGTCTTGAACTATACAAAGTATTTCAATGGTTTGAATCTGCGCTTATGCATGATGTACTAGTTACTATGGTAATCTAGTTAGTTACCATGGTCATCTAATTAGTTACTATGGTAATGTAGTTAGTTATCATGGTCAACTAATTAGTTACCATGGTCATCTAAGTCAGTGGTCCCCAACCTTTTTTGTATCCGCGGACCGGTCAATGCTTAATAATTTGTTAATAATTATTTTTTTCTTCTTTGTCATAAAAAAGGGACGTTTTTGTCATGAAAAGGGAGGTTTTTGTGGTTTTTGCACTAATTGTAAGTGTAGGGTTATATAGGCTTCACGGTGGCAGAGGGGTTAGTGCGTCTGCCTCACAATACGAAGGTCCTGCAGTCCTGGGTTCAAATCCAGGCTCGGGATCTTTCTGTGTGGAGTTTGCATGTTCTCCCCGTGAATGCGTGGGTTCCCTCCGGGTACTCCGGCTTCCTCCCACTTCCAAAGACATGCACCTGGGGATAGGTTGATTGGCAACACTAAATTGGCCCTAGTGTGTGAATGTTGTCTGTCTATCTGTGTTGGCCCTGCGATGAGGTGGCGACTTGTCCAGGGTGTACCCCGCCTTCCGCCCGATTGTAGCTGAGATAGGCGCCAGCTCCCCCCGCGACCCCAAAAAAGGGAACAAGCGGTAGAAAATGGATGGATGTAAGTGTATATTGTGTAGTTTATGTTGATTTAATAGAATATTTTTTTTTGTAAAAAAAATCTTCTGCGGCCCGGTGGTTGGGGACCATTGATCTAAGTCACAGTAGCTCAGACGAGGCACCAAGCAGTGTGGGCGTGGTTAGTTTCCACAGAGTGTTTCTAGAACGACCAGCCTGAAATGCGACTGTCAGGGACAGATGCGGAAGGAGATTTTTAAGTTAAATTTAAATTAAAGTACCAATGATTGTCGCACACATACTAGATGTGGCGAAATTATTCCTCTGCATTCGACCCATCACCCTTAATCACCCCCTGGGAAGTGAGGGGAGCAGTGGGCAGCAGTGGTGCCGCGCCCAGGAATCATTTTATGGTGATTTAACCCCCAATTCCAAACAATCCAATCCAATCCAATCCACTTTATTTATATAGCACATTTAAACAACAATAACGTTTCCAAAGTGCTGCACAGCCATGTTAAAAACAATATTATGCTCCACCAATGACTGAATAAAACAAAAAATGAATAAAAATAAAACCAATAAAAACAATATAAAAACAAATATGATTACAAACTATTTTAAAGGGTAAAATCAATTAAAACAGTAAAATAGAAATCAAAGTGTATAAAAAACACAGAGGACAACAGAGGACCACACAACTCACGTAGTGTTAAAAGCCAAAGAATAAAAGTGGGTCTTAAGACGAGACTTAAAACACTCCACTGTGGAAGCAGTTTGAACATGGAGGGGCAGAATGTTCCAGAGCTTAGGGCCGACCACAGAGAAGGTCCTGTCTCCCCTGGTCTTAAGTCTGGTCTTGGGCACCACGAGCTGGAACTGGCTCTCGGACCTCAGAGCGCGCGCAGGAATGTAAATTTGGATGAGGTCCGAGATATATTGAGGTGCCAGTCCATGTAAAGATTTAAAAACAAACAGCAATGTTTTAAAATCAATTCTAAAATGAAAAGGGAGCCAGTGCAAACTCTGAAGAATTGGGGTTATATGCTGGCGTTTCCTGGCCCCTGTTAAAAGTCGTGCTGCCGCGTTCTGGACTAACTGCAACCGGGAGAGAGCTTTTTGGCTAATGCCAGCATAAAGTGCATTGCAGTAGTCCAGGCCACTTGAAATAAAAGCATGCACCACTTGTTCAAAAAGGTTAAAAGATAAAAAGGGTTTAACCTTTACTAAAAGACGAAGGTGATAAAAACACGATTTTAAAACGCCATTGACTTGTTTGTCTAGTTTAAAATGGCTGTCTATAGTGACGCCAAGGCTGGTGACTTTGGGACGCACATCATGTTGCAACGGTCCCAAGTCAGTGAGGGCCGGACCAAAAACTAAAATTTCCGTTTTTCCCTCATTCATTATTAAAACATTCTGGGCTAACCAAGCCTTGACGTCACATAGACAGTTAAGAAGGGGGGTCAGGGGGCCGTGGCTTTTTGAAATCGGCATATAAATTTGGCAGTCATCTGCATAAAAGTGATAAAACACTCCATGTTTCTTAAAAATATCTCCAAGAGGGAGGAGATAAAGAGCGAACAGGATGGGGCCTAAAATAGATCCTTGGGGGACACCACAGTAAAGCGGGGCAGAAGAGGAGGTGGCGTCCCCCAGCCTGACAGAGAAGGACCTCTCAGACAGGTAAGATCTGAACCACTCTAACACAGTCCCCCTGACACCCACACAGTCTCTCAGGCGGTCTAAAATAATTGTGTGGTGGACTGTGTCAAAGGCAGCTGTAAGATCTAAAAGCACTAAAATGGCAGAGCTGCCAGAATCAGACATTAAAAGCAAGTCATTAAAAACCTTTAAAAGTGCAGATTCAGTACTGTGCAAAGCTTTGTATCCAGACTGAAATGGATCTAAAGTGCTATTTTCATCTAAAATACTTAATGCTGAGTGCAAAGCAGGGTGGTAATGGGTCCCATTTTTATAGTCTTTGGTATGACTCGGCTGAGATTTGAACTCACGACCTACCGATCTCAGGGCGGACACTCTAACCACTAGGCCACTGAGTAGGTACAACTAAGTTCGAAAGCTTAGTGATATTGCAGATATATCAGATTGTTTATAGAATAATTATTTAACATCACATTTCGTTTGAACGTCTTAGTTTCTGGTATTTTGTTTTATTTCCTGTGCAGCGTTCTTATCTGTGTTCGCCTCCTTTCGCCACTATTTCTTCACCTGTCCCTGATTGGCAGGCAGGACACACCTGATCTCGGTTGCCAATCAGGATGCTTTAAATGTAAACCCGGTCTTCGAGGCTCATTGTTTGGCTTTTGTGCTTTTTGCCTGATTGTGCAAAGTTTTCTCTGTGCTTCCTGTGCACTTCCCTGCTGCACTACATCTGTGTTTCTGTTAACAAATAAGTTTTACGAGAGTTTCCCATTCCGCCTCTGTATCTTGGGGTCACAACACATATTACGTAACAGTTGAGTGTTGTTGGAAGCAGACAGATGGCAGGTAAAATGTATTTAGTAAACAAAACAAGTGTGCGGAAGGAAAAAAAAATATTCTGAAACTGAAAGACATACACAAACTGTGTTGTTTTATGTATAAAATGTGTTCAATGTTTACATTAGGTCAAAATACAGAGCAAAGAAAACAGTTGTGTTAACTTTTAGCATTAGCTTATATGGTCTAAGACAGGGGTCACCAACCTTTTTGAAACCAAGAGCTACTTCTTGGGTACTGATTAATGCAGAGGGCTACCAGTTTGATACACACTTAAACAAATTGCCAGAAATAGCCAATGTGCTCATTTTACCTTTAATAAATAAATCTATATATAGAAAAAAATTGGTTTTTTTGTCTGTCATTTTTTTTCCTTTTAAGGAAGGTTTTTTGTAGAGAATAAGTGATGAAAAAAACACTTAATTGAACGGTTTAAAAGAGGCGAAAACAAGAAAAAAATTAAAATGGAATTATGAAACAGAGTTCGTCTTCAATTTCGACTCTTTAAAATTCAAAATTCAACCGAAAAATATTATGAGAAAAACTAGCTAAAAAGAAAATTAAAAAAAGAATTTAGGGAACACAATTAGTTATTTTTCCTGATTAAGATTAATTTAAAAATGTTGATGGCATGTTTTAAATAGGTTAAAATCCAATCTGCAAGCTATATTTCTAACAAATCATTATGTATTCTGGATTTTCCAGAACAACATTTTTTAAAAGGAATTCAAAAGACTTTGAAATAAGATTTACATTTGATTCTACAGATTTTCCAGATTTGCCAGAATAATTGTTTTTAATATTAATCATAATAAGTTGAAAGATATATTTCACAAATATTCTTCGTCGAAAAAACAGAAGCTAAAATGAAGAATTAAATTACAATGTATTTATTATTATTTACATTAAAAAAATAAATTTACTTGAACATTGATATGTGAATGTGAATTATATTTATATAGCGCTTTTTCTCACGTGACTCAAAGCGCTTTACATAGTGAAACCCAATATTTAAGTTACATTTAAACCAGTGTGGGTGGCACTGGGAGCAGGTGGGTAAAGTGTCTTGCCCAAGGACACAACGGCAGAGACTAGGATGGCTGAAGCGGGAATTGAACCTGCAACCCTCAAGTTGCTGGCACGGCCACTCTACCAACCGAGCTATACCGATATAAAGTGTGAGGAAAGAAGAGGAAGGAATTTAAAAGGTATATGTGTTTAAAAATCCTAAAATCATTTTTAAGGTTGTATTTTTTCTCTAAAATTCTCTTTCTGAAAGTTATAAGAAGCAAAATAAAAAAAATAAATGAATTTATTTAAACAAGTGAAGACCGAGTCTTTAAAATATGTTCTTGGATTTTCAAATTCTATTTGAGTTTTGTCTCTCTTAGAATTAAAAATGTCGAGCAAAGTGAGACCAGCTTGCGAGTAAATATATAACATTTAAAAAATAGAGGCAGCTCACTGGTAAGTGCTGCTATTTGAGCTATTTTTAGAACAGGCCAGCAGGCTACTCATCTGGTCCTTACGGGCTAGCTGGTGCCCGCGGGCACCGCTTTGGTGACCCCTGGTCTAAGACATATATATACACAATCGAAGAACTGCAAAAATTTTACATTTTGAATAGTGGGTACACTTAGAACGCTTCTTCAAGGCTCAACAACGACGGATGCAAAGCTTGAGAGGGAGATGTTTGTAGAACACATTGTCTCATACACAATGGAAAAACAAGATGGCTTCTCTGACCTACATCAGTTGAAAATGACAACCAATAGAAAACGGAGGCTTTTCTAACTGAAATGACTTCCTTACACCACCACAAAGGGGCACTGCGTAGCATCACAGGACGCACTATGCTGCTTGGAGCTACAAAGATCAAGCAATGATCTGGTGTGTCCTGATTGCCAATCAGGGACAGGTGAGGATGTCATCGCTCGGACTGGAGAATAGGTGGTAAAAGGAAAAAAACGGGGATTGGTACTTAAAATAAGAGCGCTGGAATGGAAACAATATAAAAAAACAGGAACATAAATAAAGTCCAAACCTGTCATAACAAGTCATGACACCAACACCAACACTCTATATTCCTTCAAAAGCGCTCTAAAACAACACCTCCAGGCAACTTCAACACTTTACTAATACCCTCCTCCATTCACATCCCATCTCCCCGGATTATAAACAACTCAAATGTACTTCTAATGTATATACTTGTTCTTATGCTATGTGAACTCACTATGTTCTCTGCTGGCTGTACATATCCTACTAAATAAGACCTACACTGTTTCAATGTCCACATTTCTCTGTTGATGCAATTGTTGATGACTGAAGTACTGATATCAACCAAAGCTCCTCATCCCACCCCCCGGATTGTAAATAATGTAAATAATTCAATGTACATACTATGATGATTAACTTGTGTGATGACTGTATTATGTTGATAGTATATATTTGTACCATGAATTGATTAACGTGGACCCCGACTTAAACAAGCTGAAAAACTTATTGGGGTGTTACCATTTAGTGGTCAATTGTACGGAATATGTACTGTGCTGTGCAATCTACTAATAAAAGTATCAATCAATCAATCAAACCAGAATGCAACAACTCGTCAGAGAGAGGCTATGCGGATGATAGCTTTAAAAAGTGTTCTCAGCTTCTTTGGACCCATGTTGGCGTATTCTGCAGATGTAATCAATTTTTTTTTAAAAAGAAGAAAAAAAAAGCACAGACACTCAGTACCCATAATTGTGATTCTTTGTTTGGGCATTGGATTTTTTGCGGAATGATACGTAGGCGAATGGAATAGTTTGTTACGTCCCATTGACCGTACGATATCCAAGACGGTATGGAAATGAGTGATGTGTATTCCCGGTCTTGTTGTTAGGGTTTCTACTGGGGAAGGAAACGGCACAGCAACGGGATGTCAGGTTCAATAGACTTTGAAATAAGATTTAAATTTGATTCTACAGATTTGCCGTTCAATAGACTCCCTTTTTAGACCAGTTGATCTGCCGTTTCTTTTCTTTTTCTCCTATGTCCCACTCTCCCTTGTGGAGGGGGTCCGGTCCGATCCGGTGGCCATGTACTGCTCGCCTGTGTATCGGCTGGGGACATCTCTGCGCTGCTGATCCGCCTCCGCTTGGGATGGTTTCCTGCTGGCTCCGCTGTGAACGGGACTCTCGCTGCTGTGTTGGATCCGCTTTGGACTGGACTCTCGCGACTGTGTTGGATCCATTATGGATTGAACTTTCACAGTATCATGTTAGACCCGCTCGACATCCATTGCTTTCCTCCTCTCCAAGGTTCTCATAGTCATCATTGTCACTGACGTCCCACTGGGTGTGAGTTTTCCTTGCCCTTATGTGGGCCTACCGAGGATGTGGTAGTGGTTTGTGCAGCCCTTTGAGACATTAGTGATTTAGGGCTATGTAAGTAAACATTGATTGATTGATTGATTGAAACTTTGATGATTGTGTGGAGTGTGTATGCTACTATGTGTTGAATTATCATATATGAATACCGTGAGGGCTGTTGAGGTGCGTGTTGGTTGGATGGCGTCCAAATCCGGAAGGGAATACGCAAGAGAGAGTCTAAAGTCCAAACGGGGTCAGAGGCAGGAGAGCGGGTCCAAAGTCCATAACAAGGTCGAGGATCCGGGAAGGCAAGATGGGTCCAGAAGGGAAACAGCGGTGGTAACACGACACTGTGGGAAGATCAGGAGAAACAGGGATCAGGGAAAACACAAGGGGCACAAGGACATAGGCAATGAGCGAGATCAGGAGGTAGTCAGAGACACGCAGCTTACAAAGGTAGTTTACGTTCCGACATCGAGGAGTCAGCGTCGGCCATCTTTATACTGCCCTCCTTCATTAGCCTCAGGTGTGGCCTGCCGTCGGCTGCGGCGGAGAGTGGGCGTGGTCCGCTTGATGAGTCTCTCGTGTTTGCATTGGATCTTGGACGGCGTGGCCCAGTGGGAGAGTGGCCGTGCGCAACCCGAGGGTCCCTGGTTCAATCCCCACCTAGTACCAACCTCGTCACGTCCGTTGTGTCCTGAGCAAGACACTTCACCCTTGCTCCTGATGGGTGCTGGTTAGCGCCTTAATGGCAGCTCCCTCCATCAGTGTGTGAATGGGTTAAAGACTCCGGCTTATTAGTGATTCCTAGAGCTCAAAAAAAGTCGGCGGGCTATAGAGCGTTTTCCGTTCGGGCTCCAGTACTCTGGAATGCCCTCCCGGTAACAGTTCGAGATGCTACCTCAGTAGAAGCATTTAAGTCTCACCTTAAAACTCATCTGTATACTCTAGCCTTTAAATAGACCTCCTTTTTAGACCAGTTGATCTGCCGCTTCTTTTCTTTTCTTTCTCCTATGTCCCCCCCTCCCTTGTGGAGGGGGTCCGGTCCGATGACCATGGATGAAGTACTGACTGTCCAGAGTCGAGACCCAGGATGGACCGCTCGTCGGGACCCTGGATGGACCGCTCGCCTGTATCGGTTGGGGACATCTCTACGCTGCTGATCCGCTTGAGATGGTTTCCTGTGGACGGGACTCTCACTGCTGTCTTGGAGCCACTATGGATTGAACTTTCACAGTATCATGTTAGACCCGCTCGACATCCATTGCTTTCGGTCCCCTAGAGGGGGGGGGTTGCCCACATCTGAGGTCCTCTCCAAGGTTTCTCATAGTCAGCATTGTCACTGGCGTCCCACTGGATGTGAATTCTCCCTGCCCACTGGGTGTGAGTTTTCCTTGCCCTTTTGTGGGTTCTTCCGAGGATGTTGTAGTCGTAATGATTTGTGCAGTCCTTTGAGACATTTGTGATTTGGGGCTATATAAATAAACATTGATTGATTGATTGATTGATAAATGTGGAAGTAGTGTCAAAGCGCTTTGAGTACCTTGAAGGTAGAAAAGCGCTATACAAGTACAACCCATTTATTTATCATTTATCTTCTGCATGCTCTTGCAGCAGGAAGCACAAAGTGTGTGTGTGTGACACAACACTTGTCATCCTTGTCCGGACAGAAGGGTGACACGGCAGAGATGTCGGACCTGCTGTACTCAACTAAAAGTTGCTTTATTACAAGCGCGTGTCATTATACAGGAGTGCAGTTCCTGGAGGAGGTCAGGTCAGAAAAATGAGGCACTCTCTAACTTGGAGGAGCCAAACCATCTGTTTTATTATCCTCCTTCCTGTCTCTGGGTGTGTGCTAAGTCAGGTTAGCACATCCTGACCGTAAAATGGGATGTTTGTGGCTGTCTGGAAAGACAACAGATGCAGGTCGTGTCTTAGATGCTGTCTTAGATGCTAAACATGTAGTCTCTTCTCACGGATAGGCCCATCACCTATACATTTTATTGCCTTTTCTTCCGCGAGAATTAATCTAATCCACACACAACTATCAGTACTAAAGGGCCCTATGTTGTTATGTTCCCAAACTGGAATACCTACTATTTAATTGTCCATCCATCCATCCATCATCTTCCGCTTATCCGAGGTCGGGTCGCGGGGACAGCAGCCTAAGCAGGGAATCCCAGACTTCCCTCTCCCAGCCACTTCGTCTAGCTCTTCCCGGGGGATCCCGAGGCGTTCCCAGGCCAGCCGGGAGACATAGTCTTCCCAACGTGTCCTGGGTCTTCCCCGTGGCCTCCTACCGGTTGGACGTGCCCTAAACACATCCCTAGGGAAGCGTTCGGGTGGCATCCTGACCAGATGCCCGAGCCACCTCATCTGGCTCCACTCGATGTGGAGGAGCAGCGGCTTTACTTTGAGTTCCTCCCGGATGACAGAGCTTCTCACCCTATCTCTAAGAGAGAGACCCGCCACCCAGCGGAGGAAACTCATTTCGGCCGCTTGTAACCCGTGATCTTATCCTTTCGGTCATGACCCAAAGCTCATGACCATAGGTGAGGATGGGAACGTAGATCGACCGGTAAATTGAGAGCTTTGCCTTCCGGCTCAGCTCCTTCTTCACCACAACGGATCGATACAACGTCCGCATTACTGAAGACGCCGCACCGATCCGCCTGTCGATTTCACGATCCACTCTTCCCTCACTCGTGAACAAGACTCCTAGGTACTTGAACTCCTCCACTTGGGGCAGGGTCTCCTCCCCAACCCGGAGATGGCACTCCACCCTTTTCCGGGCGAGAACCATGGACTCGGACTTGGAGGTGCTGATTCTCATTCCGGTCGCTTCACACTCGGCTGCGAACCGATCCAGTGAGAGCTGAAGATCCCGGCCAGATGAAGCCATCAGGACCACATCATCAGGACTACATCAATTTTTTTATTTAGGATCCCCATTAGTCACTTCCTTTCATTGAAAAAGGACGCAAAGAAAAAAGCTCCGCTTCTGCTACCGGAGTTTTTGTTAAGTCCGGAGATTTTGACCACTGATTTGCGATCACAGCCACAGGAGAGTCACCTGGCATCTTCAAACTGATTTTGGTCAGTTTGATACGCTGAAATAAGGCAAGTTGGAAGAGCCGTTAGCCTCAAGCCATCGGCGCCTTACCGCAATTCGAAGTGGCTGTCTCATGATCCGCGACTCGGATCATGTCCCATTCTGGTTTTGGTTCTGTTTTATATCACATCTTGTTTGCGTTTGTCTTCCGTAGTTCCTGGTGGCACTTCCTGTTTTGTTCTGTTGTCATGACTACGCATTTGTGTCACCTGCCTTGTGTTTTTGACGCGCACCTGCCTCCTAATTTCTGTCCGTATATAAGCCTGCCTTTTCCGGTACTCATCCTCGCAGTCTAGTTTGTTGTCCGATACAACAGGTGACGTCGCTATCCCCGATTGTGGTAAAAGTATTTTTGTATTCGTTAGTTTCCTCTGTTTGTTTCCCTAGCTCACATGCTAGCGCCTTTTGTTCTTTCTAGCTCCCATGCTAGGTCTGTTGGTTTTGTCTCCAGTGCCTTTGTGCAAGTGTTTTTGTTCTTAGTCTGTTTCATAGTATAAATAAATAATTTATTACCTTCACGCTGTGTCCAGTCCGCCTGCATTTATGAGAGAACGCACCCACATAACCACAAAGCCAGCTAAACGTCACAGGTTGCCTAACCACCACACCTACGGCGATGTGAGTTAATTAAAGGCCTACTGAAATGAGATTTTCTTATTTAAACGGGGATAGCAGGTCCATTCTATGTGTCATACTTGATCATTTTGCGATATTGCCATATTTTTGCTGAAAGGATTTAGTAGAGAACATCGCCGATAAAGTTTGCAACTTTTGGTCCCAAATATAAAAGCCTTGTCTTTACCGGAAGTAGCAGACAATGTGTGCGTGACGTCACTGGTTGTAGAGCTCCTCACATCTTCACATTCAGTCAATCAATCAATGTTTACTTATATAGCCCTAAATCACTAGTGTCTCAAAGGGCTGCACAAACCACTACGACATCCTCGGTAGGCCCACATAAGGGCAAGGAAAACTCACACCCAGTGGGACGTCGGTGACAATGATGACTATGAGAACCTTGGAGAGGAGGAAAGCAATGGATATCGAGCGGGTCTAACATGATACTGTGAAAGTTCAATCCACAATGGATCCAACACAGTCGCGAGAGTCCCGTTCACAGCGGAGCCAGCAGGAAACCATCCCAAGCGGAGGCGGATCAGCAGCGCAGAGATGTCCCCAGCCGATACACAGGCAAGCAGTACATGGCCACCGGATCGGACTGGACCCCCTCCACAAAGGAGAGTGGGACATAGAAGAAAAAGAAAAGAAACGGCAGATCAACTGGTCTAAAAATGGAGTCTATTTAAAGGCTAGAGTATAGAAATGAGTTTTAAGGTGAGACTTAAATGCTTCTACTGAGGTGGCATCTCGAACTGTTACCGGGAGGGCATTCCAGAGTACTGGAGCCCGAAATGAAGACGCTCTATAGCCCGCAGACTTTTTTTGGGCTTTGGGAATCACTAATAAGCCGGAGTCCTTTGAACGCAGATTTCTTGCCGGGACATATGGTACAATACAATCGGCAAGATAGGATGGAGCTAGACCGTGTAGTATTTTATACGTAAGTAGTAAAACCTTAAAGTCACATCTTAAGTGCACAGGAAGCCAGTGCAGGTGAGCCAGTACAGGTGTAATGTGATCAAACTTTCTTGTTCTTGTCAAAAGTCTAGCAGCCGCATTTTGTACCAACTGTAATCTTTTAATGCTAGACATGGGGAGACCCCAAAATAATACGTTACAGTAGTCGAGGCGAGACGTAACAAACGCATGGATAATGATCTCAGCGTCTTTAGTGGACAGAATGGAGCGAATTTTAGCGATATTACGGAGATGAAAGAAGGCCGTTTTAGTAACGCTTTTAATGTGTGCCTCAAAGGAGAGAGTTGGGTCGAAGATAATACCCAGATTCTTTGTTTACATTGTTTACAATCATAGCCACCAGCAGCGAGAGCGATTCGGACCGAGAAAGCGACAATTTCCCCGTTAATTTGAGCGAAGATGAAGATTTGTGGATGAGGTTAGTGAGAGTGAAGGACTGGAGAAAAACAAAATGAAAATGGCGAGGACAGTGGGAGCGATTCAGATGTTATTAGACACATTTACTAGGATAAATCTGGAAAATCCCTTATCTGCGTATTGTGTTACTAGTGTTTTAGTGAGATTATATGGTACCTGAAAGTCGGAGGGGTGTGGCCACGGGTGTGGTGACCGCCAGTGTCTCAGGTGGGTGGAGGTAATAGTCCGCACCAGCTGCAGGAGGACGCAAGCTTCGCTCGTAACTACAATATGAGCCGACTTATTACCACTATTTTCTCACCGAAATCTGCCGGTCGACATGTGGTCGGGAACCATGTTCGCTTGATCGCTCTGTTCCATAGTAAAGCTTCACCTTCGGGAATTTTAAACAAGGAAACACCGGCTGTGTTTGTGTGGCTAAAAGCAGCCTCAATACACCGCTTCCCACCTCCATCTTTCTACTTGACGTCTCCATTATTAATTGAACAAATTGCAAAAGATTCAGCAACACAGATGTCCAGAATACTGTGTAATTATGCGATTAAAGCAGACTACTTATAGCTTGGATCGGGCTGGAAAAAATGTCCTCTACAACACGAGACGTCAAACGCACGCGTCATCGTACCGCGACGTTTTCAACAGGACACTTCGCGGGAAATTTAAAATTGCAATTTAGTAAACTAAAAAGGCCGTATTGGCATGTGTTGCAATGTTAAGATTTTATCATTGTAGTGATGGGATCGGCAGTTCTTTTGACCGTACTGAATCACTAGAAGCAGTTCCTTAAATTGATTCGTTCAAAAGATTCGTTCACCGAATCACTTTTGCAGCAGCAGTTCTGTGTGCAGGTCAGCGAATCATGAGTCAGTCAGTAAGAGCTTCCCCAGCGGCAGATCTCGCTGTGTGTGAATCTGACAAGATAATAACAATTTATTTAAAAATTTGCTACATATATAATTTTCTTTTTTTTAATTCTTTTTTTTGTGTCCTCTCCATGAGGTGTCCATGACATTTTAAAATGGATCAAAAAACAAAATAAAAAAATAAATAAATTTTTTTTACAATATAGTACCATTTACAAATGGTGTTATAATTTTTACATTTTAACATTTGACTCGACAACAGAATTTAAATATATTCTTAAATGTGTTTGTAATGCAATTATTTTCTACATTATTACATTATATTTATTTTAACAATTTATAGTGGATTTGACAAGATAGAAAAAAACGATTCTAAAATGTGTTACAAGTTTTCTTTTTTCACATTACATTTTATTATTTTAACATGTAATGTTTCTAACAAAACAAACATGTATTAAAAATTTAATAAAAATCACTCTTGCTTTTATATCACATCCAATGTGTTTTTTTTTTTTTTCCATCCATCCATCCATCATCTTCCGCTTATCCGAGGTCGGGTCGCGGGGGCAACAGCCTAAGCAGGGAAGCCCAGACTTCCCTTTCCCCAGCCACTTCGTCTAGCTCTTCCCGGGGGATCCCGAGGCGTTCCCAGGCCAGCCGGGAGACATAGTCTTCCCAACGTGTCCTGGGTCTTCCCCGTGGCCTCCTACCGGTTGGACGTGCCCTAAACACCTCCCTAGGGAGGCGTTCGGGTGGCATCCTGACCAGATGCCCGAACCACCTCATCTGGCTCCTCTCCATGTGGAGGAGCAGCGGCTTTACTTTGAGTTCCTCCCGGATGGCAGAGCTTCTCACCCTATCTCTAAGGGAGAGCCCCGCCACCCGGCGGAGGAAACTCATTTCGGCCGCTTGTACCCGTGATCTTATCCTTTCGGTCATGACCCAAAGCTCATGACCATAGGTGAGGATGGGAACGTAGATCGAACGATAAACTGAGAGCTTTGCCTTCCGGCTCAGCTCCTTCTAACCCTAACCCTAACCCTTTTTTTTTTTCAAACAATTATGATCACTCTAAAAGCGGTATATAATAAACACGATATGAAAAATAGAATAAAAAATGTGTGCAGGTCGGCGAATCATGAGTCAGTCAGTAACAGCTTCCCTAGCGGCAGATCTCGCTGTGTGTCAGTTGGCGAACGACACAAGCCCTCAGCACCCAATGAACGACGCACACAGTGACTGAACGAGATCCTCGATGTGACGTCATCCTCGGCGACACAGTCACTTCTCTGTGTCAGTACGTTCGCGAACGTGATTTACGGGATTCACGTCGCGACACAGTCAGTTCTCTGCGTCGGTACGTTCGTGAACGGGAATCACGGGATTCACGTTGCGACACAGTCAGTTCTCTGTGTCAGAACGTTCGCGAACGGGAGTCACGGGATTCACGTCGCGACACAGTCAGTACTCTGTGTCAGTACGTTCGTGAACGTGATTCACGTGATTTACGGGATTCACGTTGCGACACAGTCAGTTCTCTGCGTCAGTATGTTCGTGAACGTGAATCACGTGATTCACGTCGCGACACAGTCAGTTCTCTGTGTCAGAACGTTCGCGAACGGGAGTCACGGGATTCACGTCGCGACACAGTCAGTTCTCTGTGTCAGTACGTTTGCGAACGGGATTCACGGGATTCACGTCGCGACACAGTCAGTACTCTGTGTCAGTACGTTCGCGAACGTGATTCACGTGATTTACGGGATTCACGTTGCGACACAGTCAGTTCTCTGCGTCAGTACGTTCGCGAACGTGATTCACGGGATTCACGTCGCGACACAGTCAGTACTCTGTGTCAGTACGTTCGCGAACGTGATTCGCGTGATTCACGGGATTCACGTCGCGACACAGTCAGTACTCTGCGTCAGTACGTTCGCGAACGTTATTCACGGGATTCACTTCGCGACACAGTCAGTACTCTGCGTCAGTACGTTCGTGAACGTGATTCACGTGATTTACGGGATTCACGTTGCGACACAGTCAGTTCTCTGCGTCAGTACGTTCGCGAACGGGATTCACGGGATTCACGTCGCGACACAGTCAGTACTCTGTGTCAGTACGTTCGTGAACGTGATTCACGTGATTTACGGGATTCACGTTGCGACACAGTCAGTTCTCTGCGTCAGTACGTTCGCGAACGGGATTCACGGGATTCACGTCGCGACACAGTCAGTACTCTGTGTCAGTACGTTCGCGAACGGGATTCACGGGATTCACGTCGCGACACAGTCAGTTCTCTGCGTCAGTACGTTCGCGAACGGGATTCACGGGATTCACGGGATTCACGTCGCGACACAGTCAGTACTCTGTGTCAGTACGTTCGCGAACGTGATTTACGGGATTCACGTTGCGACACAGTCAGTTCTCTGCGTCAGTACGTTCGCGAATGTGAATCACGTGATTCACGTCGCGACACAGTCAGTTTTCTGCGTCGGTACGTTCGCGAACGTGATTCACGGGATTCACGTCGCGACACAGTCAGTTCTCTGTGTCAGTACGTTCGCGAACGGGATTCACGGGATTCACGTCGCGACACAGTCAGTACTCTGTGTCAGTACGTTCGCGAACGGGATTCACGTCGCGACACAGTCAGTACTCTGTGTCAGTACCTTCGCGAACGTGATTCACGTGATTTACGGGATCCGCGTTGCGACACAGTCAGTTCTCTGCGTCAGTACGTTCGTGAACGGGATTCACGTCGCGACACAGTCAGTTTTCTGCGTCAGTACGTTCGCGAACATGATTCACGTGATTTACGGGATTCACGTTGCGACACAGTCAGTTCTCTGCGTCAGTACGTTCGCGAACGGGATTCACGGGATTCACGTCGCGACACAGTCAGTTCTCTGCGTCAGTACGTTCGCGAACGTGATTCACGTGATTCACGGGATTCACGTCGCGACACAGTCAGTACTCTGTGTCAGTACGTTCGCGAACGTGATTTACGGGATTCACGTTGCGACACAGTCAGTTCTCTGTGTCAGTACGTTCGCGAACGGGATTCACGGGATTCACGGGATTCACGTCGCGACACAGTCAGTACTCTGTGTCAGTACGTTCGCGAACGTGATTTACGGGATTCACGTTGCGACACAGTCAGTTCTCTGCGTCAGTACGTTCGCGAATGTGAATCACGTGATTCACGTCGCGACATAGTCAGTTTTCTGCGTCGGTATGTTCGCGAACGTGATTCACGGGATTCACGTCGCGACACAGTCAGTTCTCTGTGTCAGTACGTTCGCGAACGGGATTCACGTCGCGACACAGTCAGTACTCTGTGTCAGTACGTTCGCGAACGGGATTCACGTCGCGACACAGTCAGTACTCTGTGTCAGTACGTTCGTGAATGGGATTCAAGTCGCGACACAGTCAGTACTCTGTGTCAGTACATTCGCGAACGGGATTCACGTCGCGACACAGTCAGTACTCTGTGTCAGTACGTTCGCGAACGTGATTCACGTGATTTACGGGATTCACGTTGCGACACAGTCAGTTCTCTGCGTCAGTACGTTCGCGGACGTGATTCACGTGATTCGCGCCGGTTCCACTCATACCGGCATGGTCGCGGCGGAGCTCAACTGAACTGAGAAAGGAATGAATCAGTTCATGATGTGATTCGGTTCAGTACGTTCACTCAAAAGATCTGTTCGTTCGAATGAATCGTTCGCGAACGACACAACACCACATCATTGATATATAAACTATCAGACTGCGTGGTCGGTAGTAGTGGGTTTCAGTAGGCCTTTAATTCACTTCACTTGGGCCAAACATTGGCAAACACTTTTCCAAAATCGAATCATTCGAAAAGTGCTGAACAGTGACTGAACGAGATCCTCAATGTGACGTCATCCTCCGCGACACAGTCAGTTCTCTGTGTCAGTACGTTCGCGAACGGCATTCACGGGATTCACGTCGCGACACAGTCAGTACTCTGTGTCAGTACGTTCGCGAACGGGATTCACGGGATTCACGTCGCAACACAGTCAGTACTCTGTGTCAGTACGTTCGCGAACGTGATTCACGTGATTTACGGGATTCACGTTGCGACACAGTCAGTTCTCTGCGTCAGTACGTTCGCGAACGTGATTCACGATTTACGGGATTCACGTTGCGACACAGTCAGTTCTCTGCGTCAGTACTTTCGCGAACGTGATTCACGGGATTCACGTCGCGACACAGTCAGTTCTCTGTGTCAGTACGTTTGCGAACGGGATTCACGGGATTCACGTCGCGACACAGTCAGTACTCTGTGTCAGTACGTTCGCGAACGTGATTCACGTGATTTACGGGATTCACGTTGCGACACAGTCAGTTCTCTGCGTCAGTACGTTCGCGAACGTGATTCACGGGATTCACGTCGCGACACAGTCAGTACTCTGTGTCAGTACGTTCGCGAACGTGATTCGCGTGATTCACGGGATTCACGTCGCGACACAGTCAGTACTCTGCGTCAGTACGTTCGCGAACGTGATTCACGGGATTCACTTCGCGACACAGTCAGTACTCTGCGTCAGTACGTTCGCGAACGTGATTCACGGGATTCACGTCGCGACACAGTCAGTTCTCTGTGTCAGTACGTTCGCGAACGTGATTCACGTGATTTACGGGATTCACGTTGCGACACAGTCAGTTCTCTGCGTCAGTACGTTCGCGAACGTGAATCACGTGATTCACGTTGCGACACAGTCAGTTCTCTGCGTCAGTACGTTCGCGAACGTGATTCACGTGATTCGCGCCGGTTCCACTCATACCGGCATGGTCGCGGCGGAGCTCAACTGAACTGAGAAAGGAATGAATCAGTTCATGATGTGATTCGGTTCAGTACGTTCACTCAAAAGATCTGTTCGTTCGAACGAATCGTTCGCGAACGACACAACACCACATCATTGATATATAAACTATCAGACTGCGTGGTCGGTAGTAGTGGGTTTCAGTAGGCCTTTAATTCACTTCATTTGGGCCAAACATTGGCAAACACTTTTCAAAAACCGAATCATTCGAAAAGTGCTGTAAATAAACTGCGGCACCACTCTACAGTGTTTAGTAGAGTTTTTTGTATTGGATCTTTATTTTTGTTGGTGTACCTGATGTGTTGGGAGATGTGTGTTGTATATACCTGCGCTTGAAAATGTGATGATTCGTGTTTAGAAGCATCAAAGGTATTCCCATCCTGTGGTTTTCCACACAAAGACGGTTATGTCTTCTAAAATCCGCACCGTTATAAACCCCCTTTGATATGTTTATTACGACGTATTCGCATCTTGCTCAGTGGCTGCTGGCAAATGCTGCATACCTGCATTGTCAGCTCTGACTCAGACCTGTTGAATGATGAGATGTCTGATTTTTTTTATTTTATTTTTTTTTTCCAAGCTGCATTCCATCAAGACCGCCTGGCCTCGCTGCCTTTGATTTGCAGAACGCTGCCGGGCAAAATTATGCTGAGGTCCTGAATGTGAGTGAAGGAGAAGCAGAGTTGACGGCCTCACGCAAAACAAAATAGAGCGTTACAGCGGTGTATGGAGTGAGGGTTGAAAAGGCCTTTTATTCACTATAAGATCAGAACATACCACAACAGATTTGGTCTTCTGTCGCAATACCGACGTTAGGAACAAAAACAGACATTGTTGTAAACATTGATGAAAGTTGTGGGCGGTGAATCATTCAGAAGTAGCGGGAGCAGGACCGTTAGTATTCTTTGTTTTGTATAAACGTGAGTCTCCTGACATCAAGAGTGACATTTGGCTGACATTTTCATAATGTTTCCAGCAACATATCATTATTATTGTTACTATCGTTGTATATTTGATGGTCGTGTGATGGATGATGAGCCGAGGAGACACCAACAAGAAATCGTTGAACAAAAAGCTCTATTTGTTTCAGTCAGCCTCAGACAGGAACTGCAGTTTCCCGGAGAAGGAATGGGCTGAATCTCTTCTGATGTCCCCTCGGATAACTATCCGTAAATACATTTTACTTAAAGACTCCAGCTCTTTATAACTCTAGCCTTGGGGCCGGCCAGTTTGGACATCACTCAGTTTGTTTGTACAAATGCAGACAATCATCATCATCGGCGATCACTCGAATGAGTTTGACGATCCTCCTGGTAGGGGTGTATGCCTTTATGGAGGATGACTTAGTTTAACGTGAGGATATCTTTCGAACTCTCCTAGATAAAATGAAATTCTTGTTTCCAATCGTTCTGGAACTTGCAAGCGTATTTCTTCATTTTGCTCGTCGACGGTGTAATACAGGGGTCGGTAACCTTTTTGGCTGAGAGAGCCAAGAAGCTAAATATTTCAAAATGTATTTCCTTAAGAGCTTATGTAATATTTTTTTTAACACTGAACACAACTAAACACGTGCATTTTTAAGTAAGACCTACATTTCTAGCGTATAATAGGTCTCTTGTTCTTTGTAATAACAGTGTTATTCGGAAGCTAACTGTGGAGGGGGTGTGGCCTGCAGGCCTGCAGGGAAGCGGGGTGTTGCCACGATCAGCCTCGAAATCAGCGTTACGTGCGTAGATGGCCCACCTGGGCCTTTTTATCTAATCACCTATTGCTCTGTTATAAGCAGCAGCCAGGAGGAGAAATGGGGTTGGAGCTGGAGCCAAAGCACGAGCAAGGACGACAGAGAAAAAGACAATTGCTGGAAACCAACTGAGAGACTTATTGAAAAATAAAACAATATTGTAACCCTGAAACAGGCTCTCAGGTCGGTGCTTGGTGGTCTGAAGAACCCCCAGGAGGGCAAGCCCCACACTAAACAATAATAAATAAATAACTTCTTACCTTTAACGCAACTTCTTTAACAGGTGCAGTAGAAAACGGATGGATGGATTAAAAATGCATGAGAATGTTTTATATTTTGAACATTATTTTCAACACTGTGATTACAAGTGGAATTATTCGATACTTATCGTGTTAAGCAAAGTCTGCTCAGATATATCCGAGAGCCAGATGCAGTCATCAAAAGAGCCACATCTGGCTCTAAAGCCATAGGTTCCCTACCCCTGGTGTAATATATTGGGTTGGAGTCAATAACCAGGCAACATGATGAAGTTACGTCTCTTTACTGTGGGCTTCAGAACAGACTCCCTAATGCATGTTCCTTGACTCCACTTAAATGTAGAATATATGTTGAATATATTTACATTCTATTCTATTTTATGTACAGTAGATGGCAGTATTGTCCTGTTTAAGAGAGTCGCAACATTGGTGAGTCCGGCTCTCATGGAGCTGGAGGGGGCGTGGCCTCCATCTCCGCCTGAATTTCGGGAGATTTTCGGGAGAAAATTTGTCCCGGGAGAGGCGCTGAATTTCGGGAGTCTCCCGAAAAATCCGGGAGGGTTGGCAGGTATGTCACCACATGATCCTTGACAGAATCGGGTCAGGGTCCAGTGGCATGGAGTCCAAGACGACTCTGGACCCTTTTCTGCTGCAGCCGTTGTGATAGTTCTTAAATCTACCGTCTTCCGCCTGCTCCGCCGTTGAGGTCTTCACCGTATCCCTGGCTAGGGGGCAGTCAGGTACTAGGCCTTTGCCAAGGGCCACTTGGGGTAACAGTAATAAAGGGGTTAACCTCCTAGTGCTCCAAGACCCCATAGAGGAGCCTCCACTGCTTGATGCACTTTTAACGTCATGCCCAGGATACAAAAGCAGACAATTCCTTTGTGGTCTTTGTCACTTTGCTCAATGGAGTCAGTTGACTTCCAATCACTGATCTCTACTCCTACCAGGGGACTCTTACCAGATGTTGTTTTTGTGTTTGTTCTACCTCCTAAAATCCAACTGCTGCTGTCTTTTAAATGTCCCAATGTCCTGGGAGCAATGCCCCCCTCTCTGGTTGATCCATAATGGACATTTTCACCTTTTCCCTTAGTAAAATAATATTTCAAAGGATTCTGTGACTAAATACAAACACATGCTACTTCCAATCATATAAGAAAATGGTTCACTATTATTAAGCATATTTTGTTATTGCTGTTCTTCCCACTATCCGAATCATTGTTAGGCCTGCTCTGAAAGAATGAGTATCCGGCTCCAATAATAATATTTAAAAAATAAGGATGTTTGGAGTAATAATTCTCAAAGCTCCAGCTGGTCAACTGCCAAACAGTCAGCTACGAGTAAATCTCTGCCGGCAAATTTATTGCTATGTTTATTATTTTTAAACCGCACACTCTGCCAATGAGGATTAAAGACGGAGGTTACTAGTCTTTCATTTATTTTACCCTTCGCTAATGTGACTTTACTTTCTGTTGTGAAATATTTGCCATGATGCGATTTGTCAAAGACATCCAATTTTATCAAAGGAGGACACTCTCTCAATCAATCAATGTTTACTTATATAGCCCTAAATCACTAGTGTCTCAAAGGGCTGCACAAACCACTACGACATCATCGGTAGGCCCACATAAGGGCAAGGAAAACTCACACCCAGTGGGACGTCGGTGACAATGATGACTATGAGAACCTTGGAGAGGAGGAAAGCAATGGATGTCGAGCGGGTCTAACATGATACTGTGAATGTTCAATCCATAATGGATCCAACACAGTCGCGAGAGTCCAGTCCAAAGCGGATCCAACACAGCAGCGAGAGTCCCGTTCACAGCGGAGCCAGCAGGAAACCATCCCAAGCGGAGGCGGATCAGCAGCGCAGAGATGTCCCCTGCCGATACACAGGCGAGCAGTACATGGCCACCGGATCGGACCGGACCCCCTCCACAAGGGAGAGTGGGACATAGAAGAAAAAGAAAAGAAACGGCAGATCAACTGGTCTAAAAAGGGAGTCTATTTAAAGGCTAGAGTATACAAATGAGTTTTAAGGTGAGACTTAAATGCTTCTACTGAGGTGGCATCTCGAACTTTTACCGGGAGGGCATTCCAGAGTACTGGAGCCCGAACGGAAAACGCTCTACAGCCCGCAGACTTTTTTTGGGCTTTGGGAATCACTAATAAGCACCTAATTAATTCCACAAGAAAAATGTGAACATGTTTTTGGGCGGCGGTTAGAAAGGAACCGACCCGAAAGCAGGGAAAGCACACGCAATTGCAGGCAAAAATATCAGATAATATTTATATTTTAATTTTCAAGTCGGGTTGGATCTGAAAACCGATTTGTATACAAATGGACCGATATGTAAGGATAAAACACACAGTTGGAATCCTTCAAAGAGAAAAAAACCTCTTTGTAGATGACATGCAACATCTTACAAAAATCATCATCATTCATTATTCATGTTTTAATTCTCTTCAAAGTCAACGTTTGTGACCTAAGTCAGATTCTGCTTGAACGGAATTTAAACTTTAATAGGATATACTTTGAACTATTTTGCTCCTTTACTCAAGTACACTGTGTTACTCACAAACATTTTAGTCTCTATACTTACATATTGTGCCGAGAAGATTATGACATCATAATATCGATAAATCCTCTGATAAAAAACAAACAAACCTTCAATGAGGCAAATTATAAGTACTGTCCTATAGGTTGGTTATGGTGAGCAAATCAAGCGCTCCTTTTCCCCTTCTGGAAATGGCATGTCAACTTATTATATTCCCCTGAGCTCACTGTAAACCAGCATGGCGTAGATTGTGTGGGACTTCTTCACTGTTTCAGAGAAAAACATTTTGCGTGCTATAGGGCGGTATAGCTCGGTTGGTAGAGCAGCCGTGCCAGCAACTTGACGGTTGCAGGTTCGATCCCCGCTTCCGCCATCCTAGTCACTGCCGTTGTGTCCTTGGGCAAGACACGTTACCCACCTGCTCCCAGTGCCACCCACACTGGTTTAAATGCAAAAATTAGATATTGGGTTTCACTATGTAAAGCACTTTGAGTCACGAGAGAAAAAGCGCTATATTAATATAATTCACTTCACTTCGCTTATTTGCAAGAAAAATTATGTAAATTTTCCATGAGATGGGGGAAGAAAAAAAAACATCCAGCATCAACACATCAAACCTTACGACGGTGCTTTAAAGGCTTCCCAAAGACACCTGTTGCTAAAGAAGCTCCAACAAAGCAATTAAGTTAAATCTCAATTTAAAAATAATACATATAAGTAATTTTGACATCAGTTATGGGTGTAATGAAATGAAAACGTAATATTCGTTTATTGTGACCAAAAATATCAGTCATAATGGTATTATTATTGAACATGCTAAAAAAACAAGTACTAAAACACACATTACAATATTTAACCCTCTAAGACCCACAGTTTTTTATTTAAAAAAAAGTTAAAGGGGAACATTATCACAATTGCAAAACGGTTAAAAACAGTAAAAAATCAGTTCCCAGTGGCTTGTTTTATTTTTCGAAGATTTTTTCAAAATTTTACACCTCCCCGAATATCCCTAAAAAAGCTTTAAAGTTCTTGATTTTCGCTATTTGCGATGCGGCTGCCCATTTCCCTGTGACGTCATACAGTGCTGCCAATACAAACAACATGGCGGTTACCACAGCAAGATATAGCGACATTAGCTCGGATTCAGACTCGGATTTCAGCGGTTTAAGCGATTCAACAGATTACGCATGTATTGAAACAGATGGTCAGAGTATGGAGGCAGATAGCGAAAACGAAATTGAAGAAGAAACTGACGCTATTGAGCGAATAGCTATTGACGCTATTCGCCCATAGCATGGCTGCCTTATTAGCATCGCCGGTAAAATGTGCAGACCAAACGATCAGGACTTTCGCATCTTGTGACACTGGAGCGACTTAAATCTGTCGATTGGTAAGTGTTTGTTTCGCATTAAATGTGGGTATCTAGTTTCAAATGTACATACCGCTAGCGTGAATAGCACGTTAGCATCGATTAGCATAGCATGTTAGCATCGATTAGCTGCCAGTCATGCCGTGACCAAATATGTCTGATTAGCACATAAGTCAACAACATCAACAAAACTCAACTTTGTGATTTCGTTGACTTAATCGTTGCAAATGCATCTGCAGGTAAATGGGTGGATTTTGGCAAATTAAACGCCTTTCTGTTTATCGGTCTTTTAGCGATGACGTCAGAACGTGACGTCACCGAGGTAATACACCCACCATACATCTCTGTGCCATGTCTGTCTTAGCATCGCCGGTCAAATGTGAAGACACTCTGGCAAATTCAATGGGGGTCTGGCGGCAGATTTCTTGCCAGTGGTGCAACTTGAATCCCTCCCTGTTAGTGTTGTTACACCCTCCGACAACACAACGACGAGGCATGATGTCTCCAAGGTTCCAAAAAATAGTCGAAAAAAACGGAAAATAACAGAGCTGAAACCCGGTGTTTGTAATGTGAAAATGAAAATGGCGGGTGTGTTACTTCGGTGACGTCACGTTCTGACGTCATCGCTAAAAGACCGATAAACAGAAAGGCGTTTAATTTGCCAAAATCCACCCATTTACAGTTCGGAAATCGGTTAAAAAAATACATGGTCTTTTTTCTGCAACATCAAGGTATATATTGACGCTTGCATAGGTTTGGTGATAATGTTCCCCTATAAAAGTGTTTTCATTTTGCTCCCCCCACCACATTAACATAGTCATTGGGGTCTATTAAAATAACTGGAATCTCTGGCATGATGTGTGACTTTGATGTCGACCAAGGGAGCAACAATGGAGTCCGAGCCAAATCTGAACTTGGCTTGTCAGGTGATGTTGTGATGAAGCTTACTTCAACTCTGCCGGTGGGCCAAAACTACAAGATCTATGCAGACAACTACTTCACATCAGTCCCACTGATCGAGAAGCTCCTGGGGCTTGTCATCCATTAGATGGATAGATAGATAGTACTTTATTTATTCCGTCAGGAGAGTTCCTTCAGGAAAATTAAAATTTTCAGCACAATCCCATTCAAGATCAGACAAACATTACAGGGGGACAGAACAGGATCGCTGATGGTCTGCCGGCTTCCAGCGCCCCTTACAGAAAAGATGAGATACAGGTAAACAAGGGGGGGGGGGGGGGGGTGGGTATGGGAGAAAAAAATAGAAGATTAAAATAAAATAAAAAAATCGGTCTTAGCCTGGGCCCTGGAGAGGGGTGCAGACTGAGGCAAAGGGGGAAAAAAACAACTCATAGCCATAGAACACATCCCTCTTCCATGTGTGTAAGAGGGAAACATCAAACATCAAAGAACACAGAGGACATTAAAGACATTAAAGCAGCAGATACAACCAGACACTTCTACATACAGCTATGAATAAAAAGTAAAGAAACATATCCACTGTGGTGGCCTCTGCGGTGTTCCACGCCATCGTCCGCTGGGGTGGAGGCAGCATGGCCAGAGACAGGAGCAGACCCAACAAAGCAACCAAGACAGCAGACTCCACTCTCGGCCAGTGTCCAGTCCGCGTGGATGAGCGATGATACGTCCAAGGTGACTGAGGTGTCCGACACCTGCTCACCCAGCCAAGACACCACGAAGCCTCTCCGTCCCAGCACTCAGTGCGAGCTCCGCAGCCCTGTCCCCTCATCCGCATCTCCTCCAGTCCCTCCAAACAGACTCCGGTGTGGCAGACACCCAGCAGCTGGTCTCCATGGCCAAAAGGCTCCCGGGAGGCAGATCCAGAAGTCCACAAAAAAAGCACCACAGAGCTCACAAAAGTGGCACCCCTAGTCACACAGTCCCAAAGGGGTCCCGGACCACAAGGCAAGAAAATATAATAAGACATGAAAACAAGAGGGAAACACAAAAGAATGACACAAGAGCACAGAGCTCCTGCCAACAGCAGCCACTACAGCAGCGTCATCTTGGAGAAAATGATGTGGGTACAGCAAGGCAAGTCCGCATCCCCAATTGCAACCTTGAAGATGACAAGAGCTTGAAGAAGAAAGGGAGAGGAACCTTCGACCACAGAGTGGAGGCGACCACAACATCTCTGCTGTCAAATGGTTTGACAACAGGCCCGTCCCACTTGTGTCATCCTTTGCTGGAACGGAACCTGTGCAGAAGATTCAACGCTGGGACAAAGCCAACAAGACCTACATTGAAGTTGAAAGGCCGTACATTATGGGTAAATACAATCAGTACATGGGACTCGTTCACTGCAAAATACAAGTTCTGCATCAAATCCCGCCGCTGGTACCTGTACATCTTCTGACACACCATCACACTTGCTGTGGTCAACGCCTGGCTCCTCTACAAGCGTGACTGCCAAGCTCTCAAGGAGAAACCTGAGCTTAACCTGCAAAGGTTCCAAGCACAGATAGCATCCGCTCTCATTCTGGTGGACACAGTCTCTCCAAAGAGAGGACGACCTTCAGGCAATGGCAGCCCAGATACAAGCAGCCCGGTCACTGGCAAGAGACCATCCTCGGCTCCAACCAGCACCCCATACAAGAAATCGTGTGGACACCTGCCACTGGATATACACCACGATCAGATTGGGTATTTACCCAAGAAGACAACGAGATGCCGCTGCAGGCATTTCCCTACTGGGTACACCAACACACAATGCCACTGATCAAGAAGCTCCTTTAGCTTGGCATCCATTATGTGGGTACAGCAAGGCAAGTCCGCATCCCCAATTGCAACCTTGAAGATGACAAGAGCTTGAAGAAGAAAGGGAGAGGAACCTTCGACCACAGAGTGGAGGCGAACCACAACATCTCTGCTGTCAAATGGTTTGACAACAGGCCCGTCCCACTTGTGTCATCCTTTGCTGGAACGGAACCTGTGCAGAAGATTCAACGCTGGGACAAAGCCAACAAGACCTACATTGAAGTTGAAAGGCCGTACATTATGGGTAAATACAATCAGTACATGGGACTCGTTCACTGCAAAATACAAGTTCTGCATCAAATCCCGCCGCTGGTACCTGTACATCTTCTGACACACCATCACACTTGCTGTGGTCAACGCCTGGCTCCTCTACAAGCTCTCAAGGAGAAACCTGAGCTTAACCTGCGAAGGTTCCAAGCACAGATAGCATCCGCTCTCATTCTGGTGGACACAGTCTCTCCAAAGAGAGGACGACCTTCAGGCAATGGCAGCCCAATCACAAGCAGAGACCATCCTCGGCTCCAACCAGCACCCCATACAAGAAATCGTGTGGACACCTGCCACTGGATATACACCACGATCAGATTGGGCATTTACCCAAGAAGACAACGAGATGCCGCTGCAGGCATTTCCCTACTGGGTACACCAACACACAATGCCACAAGTGTGAAGTGTGTCTCTGCTTCTCGGACCGCAAGAACTGTTTTCCTGTACTTTCACTGCAAGTGAACATAGTCAGCACATGCATGCTGGTTGGCAGAAGAACAATGCAGAACTTGATCACACCGACAGTGTTGTACACGTGACACATTACCAAAATCATACGCAAAGCCAACTTGTATATACAGCATAGACCACCCTAGAAGGTCCTGAAAATGTGTGTTTTTCATTGATTCAAATAAAATTGACTGTTCATAAAAAGGAGTAATGTTGTCATTATAATTATTATTTTTACAGTGTTCTGAGTCAAGGTGATGAGCAATAAGCTTGCCTGTGTATCGGCTGGGGACATCTCTGCGCTGCTGATCCGCCTCCGCTTGGGATGGTTTCCTGCTGGCTCCGCTGGGAACGGGACTCTCGCTGCTGTGTTGGATCCGCTTTGGACTGGACTCTCGCGACTGTGTTGGATCCATTGTGGATTGAACTTTCACAGTATCATGTTAGACCCGCTCGACATCCATTGATTTTCCTCCTCTCCAAGGTTCTCATAGTCATCATTGTCACCGACGTCCCACTGGGTCATTATTGTCACCGATGTCCCACTGGGTGTGAGTTTTCCTTGCCCTTATGTGGGCCTACCGAGGATGTTGTGGTGGTTTGTGCAGCCCTTTGAGACACTAGTGATTTAGGGCTATATAAGTAAACATTGATTGATTGATTGAAATAAACCCTTAGTTGTCTGTCTGAAGTGAAAACGTGAAACATGTTCAGAAAATAAATACAAATGGCATATGGAAAATTTTGCTACCTTTTTCGCCCAACGTTGTATCGTTACAACGGTTCCATAAAACCTTATCAAAATACGAAAATTTTGCCAACACTTCATTTTAATTCCCAAATGCCCCCAACAACACCATCTGACAGGTTGAATATTTTTTTATTCATGTATTTCTTTGTCCGAGTCTTACAAGAGCAGAGCTGATGCAACCAGCCATTTCTATATAAAAAAACAACAAAAAAAAACACATATACCCTGTGGTGGCCTCTGCGGTGTTCCACTGCCGGGGTGGGGTGAGCATGGCCAGAGACAGGAGCAGACCCAACAAAGCAACAAAGAAATCCAATCCACCCTCGACCGTTCACCTACTCTCTAACTGTCCTGCCGCAACTCCCACCCCTTTTTTTTTGCCCCACAACATGGCAGACTCGCTTTTGTCGACATATGTGGCAAATTGTGTAACTTTTCTGACGCACTTCGATTGTTGAGGCCACGGGAGGACTTTGCTTACAATTTCAACTTTCATCATACTATATAAATATGACGCTTCAGCGGTATCCGATGCACATACGACAACACCCGCAATCAGTCGTAATTGTTTGTCGGGAAGCTTATCAACTCCCCCCGGGATGCAAGAGTGTAAGTCAATTAGCTGAAATTGCACACAAAAAGCTGCTAATTGTCGCCGGTAATAACTGTTTTCCCTCTTTGCAATCAAATAATTAATGAATTGCATAATCAATGGCGCTGTTTTCTTCCATGTGGATCGTCTTCTCGGCTTTCATTTGCATGCTCAGTAATGAACTGAACTCCATTGGTGTCATGTGACACCGCCGGTCTTCATCGTCTCTCCCGTTCCTAAAAAAGTGACTTTGTTTTTCGTCTTTTCTCTTCAGAATGCTTTCAACATGGTGGAGCTGCAGCGCTCCCTCCAGCCCAGCCCGGCACAGTCCCTCCGCTACAGCTATCCACAAAGCATCATGTCCTGCCCGGAGAACATGCCCCCACACGAGGAGAAAAGGCCAGGAATGTCCAACGGGAACGGCAGCGCCATCATAGCTCTGCGCCTGGCCGTCCCCCCCTCGGAGATCGAGACCCTCTCCTCCCCTCTGACACGCCGCCGCTCCAAGAAGCCCCTGTCCTTCTCCAGCCAAGACCTGGCCCGCTACCTGTGCGAGGTCATCCGAGACATGGAGCACCCGGAGGACGTGGGCACCAGGACCACACCGCGCCGTCCACCCAGGAAGGAGCGGGGCCTGGCGCCTGCGCGGTCCCTCAGCGCATCTCAGGGCTCAGATATCCGGCACCAGGGCGCCCAGAGCAGCAGGACGGACAAGTTCAGGACCCTCCGAGCTGTCGTCAGCGACCTGAGGGGGGACTCCAAGCCTCCGGAGAGCCAGAGAGACAAAGTGCAGGAGAGCAGAGGCCAGCTGAACTGTGGGAAGAGCGGATGAGACAATTGTGCAGCGGAAGAAGGTGAACCAACTAATTTGGGACTGGGTGTGCTGCGTGAGGTCAAGTCCATTATAAATGTACCGGAAACTTTGGGCAGTGAACTTCTTGGGTGTGAAACGAATGATCTGTTGTATATTGTTTACTTGGTGTTGCGCCGTACAGTATGGACTTCGCAGTCCGAACTTTTGGAAGTGTCAGAGGTAAAACCCGACAAAAATACAAATGCAAGAATTTTAGATTTGGTGAAGTCAAGGTAATGAATCATGAAAACATCACGGTACTTCTACCCTACTTGCTTCCCAAATGTGCGAGTTTTATGGCAATAAGCAGGGGTGTCCAAACTGTTTCCATTGAGGACTGCACACTGAAAAATCAGAGCAAGCAGGGGCCGTTTTCATAATTTTTATTTTAAAAACATATACAATATGTGTATAAAAATATACATTTAGTCCTCCCACCTACTCAGTGGCCTAGTGGTTAAAGTGTCCGCCCTGTGAGTTCAAATCCCGGCCGAGTCATACCAAAGACTATAAAAATGGGACCCATTACCTCCCTGCTTGGCACTCAGCATAAAGAGTTTGAATTGGGGGTTAAATCACCATAAATGATTCCCGGGCGTGGCACCGCTGTCGCCCACTGCTCCCCTCACCTCCCAGGGAGTGATCAAGGGTGATGGGTCAAATGCAGAGAATAATTTCGCCACATCTAGTATGTGTGTGACAATCATTGCTACTTTAACTTTTAACTTTAACTTCACTCGGTTATGATACCGGGGACCCCAAAGGGTTTTGGTCAAAAAAAAGATTTAAAAAAGTGTCATTATTCATTATTATAATTTATATTATTATGCAAGTTTTAAATCTGGCCCTAGTGTGTTAATGTGAGTGTAAATGTCTGTCTATCCGTGTTAGCCCTGCGATGAGGTGGTGACTTGTCCAGGGTGTACCCCGCCTTCCACCCGATTGTAGCTGAGATAGGCACCAGCGCCCCGCGAGACCCCAAAGGGAATAAGCGGTAGAAAAATGGATGGATGGATGGAAGTTTTAAATCTCTTGATCAACATTAGTGAAGTGAATTATATTTTATATAGCGCTTTTTCTCTAGTGACTCAAAGCGCTTTACATAGTGAAACCCAATATCTAAGTTACATTCAAACCAGTGTGGGTGGCACTGGGAGCAGGTGGGTAAAGTGTCTTGCCCAAGGACACAACGGCAGGGACTAGGATGGCGGAAGCGGGAATCGAACATGCAACCCTCAAGTTGCTGGCACGGCCGCTCTACCAACCGAGCTAAACTAAAAAAAAATGGAAAAAACACAAAATATGCAATATTTTCACCCAATAACTTTTTTAGGTGGAATATTTGAGATCATATAATAATTGGAGCCTTAATTTTGGATTTTGATTCATTATTATTTTTTGAGCAATGACACTTAAAAACAAATCACACTAAAATAATTGGGGATCCAAAAGTGTCCTACTTATTAAAGTGTTGAAAAATAAATTATACATTTTTTTACTGTTTACTTTTAGCACAATAATCTCAACTTCAGATACATCCGTCAATTTTAAGTGTTATTGTTGTATATGTTTTGTTTGTTTTAGGCCAGGGGTCGGGAACTTTTTTGGCTAAGAAGGCCATACAAGCCAAATATTGTAAAAAGTATTTCTGTGAGAGCCATATAATACTTTTTTTTAAGACTGAATACAACTAAATGAGTCCATTTTTAAGTAAGACCAACATTTTTAGAGTATAACAAGTCTCTTATTCTTTTTAATAACCTTGTTATTCTGAAGCTAACTAACAATAAATAAAATACTTCTTACCGGATGGATGGATTAAAGCAGGGGTGCCCACACTTTTTCTGCAGGCGAGCTACTTTTCAATTGACCAACTCGAGGGGATCTACCTCATTTATATATATCATTTATATTTATTTATTTATGAAAGAGACATTTTTGTAAACAAGTTAAATGTGTTTAATGATAATACAAGCATGTGTAACACATATAGATGTCTTTCTTTCACAAAGACAAGAATATAAGTTGGTGTATTACCTGATTCTGATGACTTGCATTGATTGGAATCAGACAGTAATAATGATAACGTCCACATTTTCAAATGGAGGAGAAAAAAAGTTGTCCTTTCTGTACAATACCACATGAAAGTGGTTGGTTTTTGGCATCTAATTCATCCAGCTTCCATACACTTTACAAGAAAAACATTGGCGGAAAATTCCGTAGCTTGCTTGATTGACATTCACGGCACCCGAGGGTCTTGTGAGATGACGCTGGCTGCTGCCAGTTCATTATTATGAAAAAATGACAGAGAGGAAGGCGAGAAACACTTTTTATTTCAACAGACTTTCACGCCGTCCCTTCCGTCAAAACTCTAAAGGCCGACTGCACATTTCCTATCTTCACAGTAAAAGCCCTGCTTCATGCTGCCTGCGCTAGCAAAATAAGAGTCTCGGAAAGCTTTCTGAGGGATCGCTTGTGCACGCCAGTTTTCCGAGACTCTGTATTTAGTTAGCGCAGGCAGCATGAAGCAGGGCTTTTATTGTGAAGATAGGAAATGTGCAGTCGGCCTTTAGAGTTTTGACGGAAGGTACGTCTGTTGAAATAAAAAGTGTTTCTCGCCTTCCTCTCGGTCATATTTTCATAATAATGATCTTGCAGCAGCCAGCGTCATCTCACAAGACCCTCCGGTACCGTGAATGTCATTTAAGTGACGTCTTGGTGAAGATTGATGATCACTAATTTTTAGGTCTATTTTTTTTAAAAGCCCGGCTGGAGATCGACTGACACACCCCCCGCGGTCGACTGGTAGCTCGCGATCGACGTAATGGGCACCCCTGGATTAAAGGCATGAGAATGTTTTATATTTTGAACGTTATTTTTGACACTGTGATTACCAGCGAAATTATTCATTACTTACCGTTACGCAATGTGAGCTAAGATTTATCTGAGAGCCAGGTGCGGTCATCAAAAGAGCCACATCTGGTTCCAGAGCCATAGGTTCCCTCCCCCTGTTTTAGGCCCTTCTTAAAAAAAAAAACAGCTCAGTTTTTTATATGGCAAAACAGAAAATATGCAACATTTTCCCCCAAAAATATCTCAAAGTGGAGTATTTAATATGACGTAATCGAAGCAACAATTTCTTGTTACATTTCGCCTGTTTGCTCTTTTATACCACTTTTTATGTTTTTGATTTTTTCCAATTGTATTCTTGAAATGTGCCGTGGGGCCGTTAAAAAAAATGACCCACGGGCCGCACTTTGGACACCCCTGGCAGTAGAGCAATGATCCGTGCACTCAGCAAGGGAGGGAAGATGGCTACGGAGCAAGGCTGGTCCAAATGTAAGACAAGTGAAAAAAATGTGCAGAAGCCGAGTCACCTGATCAACTTCATGACGCAAATGTTGGTCCTGCCGCTTCTGTAACCTGGTTCATCAATCGAGTAATCGGATAAACCCACTTTATGGCATAAATGCGTATTTTAAGGGAAATGTTGAAATAAAGAAAGGCTTTTCTGCTTGCCATGACCTTTATTCTTTTTTTCTTTCTTATAAATGCACAACATCAACACTGAAACTGCACTTTTAACATGTGTGCATTGGGCAGCACGGTGGAAGAGGGGTTTGTGCGTCTGCCTCACAATACGAAGGTCCTACGTTCAGTCCCGGGCTTGGGATCTTTCTGTGTGGAGTTTGCATGTTCTCCCCGTGAATGCGTGGGTTCCCTCTGGGTACTCCGGCTTCCTCCCACCTCCAAAGACATGCACCTGGGGATAGGTTGATTGGCAACACTAAATTGGCCCTAGTGTGTGAATGTGAGTCTATGTTACGTTCCACGTAGTGGTGGTTTGTTTTTGGTGTTTTTTTTCTTTAGTTTCAACAGGTCACACTCAATCATGACCTCTGCTGCCAATCAACCGGTTCCTGTTCCCAGCTGTGGCTCGTTCCACCTGTTGATCAGTCAGCCAATCCCGGTCCAGCGTTCATCCTCTTATCACCAAACATATGTAAGCGTCAATATATACCTTGATGGTGCAGAAAAAAGACCGTACATTTTTTTAACCGATTTCCGAACTCTAAATGGGTGAATTTTGGCGAATTATACGCCTTTCTGTTTATCGCTCTGGAGGGGATGACGTCAGAATGTGACGTCGCCGAGGTAATACAGCCGCCATTTTTATTTTCAACACATTGTAAACATTGGGTCTCAGGTGTGTTATTTTCCGTTTTTCGACTATTTTTTGGAACCTTGGAGACATCATGCCTCGTCGGTGTGTTGTCGGAGGGTGTAACAACACTAACAGGGAGGGATTCAAGTTGCACCACTGGCCCGAAGATGCCAAAGTGTCTGCCGCCAGTCCCCCGTTGAATGTGCTAGAGCAGGGGCGCTCACACTTTTTCTGCAGGCGAGCTACTTTTCAATTGACCAAGTCGAGGAGATCTACCTCATTCACAGTATCATGTTAGACCCGCTCGACATCCATTGCTTTCGGTCCCCTAGAGGGGTGGGGGGTTGCCCACATCTGAGGTCCTCTCCAAGGTTTCTCATAGTCAGCATTGTCACTGGCGTCCCACTGGATGTGAATTCTCCCTGCCCACTGGGTGTGAGTTTTCCTTGCCCTTTTGTGGGTTCTTCCGAGGATGTTGTAGTCGTAATGATTTGTGCAGTCCTTTGAGACATTTGTGATTTGGGGCTATATAAATAAACATTGATTGATTGATTCCTATTTATAATTTATATTATTTATTTATGAAAGAGACATTTTTGTTAACAAGTTAATGGTGTTTAATGATAATACAAGCATGTTTAACACACATAGATTCCTTTCTTTCATGAAGACAAGAATATAAGTTGGTGTATTACCTGATTCTGATGTCTTGCATTGATTGGAATTAGACAGTAATGATGATAACGTCCGCATTTCAAATGGAGGAAAAAAAAAGTCCTCCTTTCTGTCCAATACCACATGAAAGTGGTTGGATTTGGCATCTCATTTGTCCAACTTGCATACTCCTTTTTAAACACTTTGTTATGAGAGTAGCATATGTGTGTGGCCCTTTAATGTCTGGCAGCAGGTGAGTGACGTCAGTGACTGTGCGGGTGGGCAAGCAAGTGAGAAAGCGGTCGCTGAGGGCGGGGGAGAAATACATTGGCATCAAACTCCGTAGCTTGCTAGCTTGTGCACGCTAGCTTTCTGAGACTCTTATTTTGTTAGCACAGGCAGGATGAAACAGGTCTTTATGGTGAAGACAGGAACTGTGCAGTCGCTCTTTAGAGTTTTGACAGTAGGTACGGAGTCTCTAGAAATAAAATGTGTTTCTCTGCGTCCGCCCTGTAGTGATTTTTTTCTTAAATATGAGCTCGCAGCAGCCAGCGTCATCTCACAAGATCCTCGGGTGCCGAGAATGTCAAACAACTGACGAAAGTGAAGTCTTGGTATGATTGATGATTGCTCATTTTTATGTCTATTTTTTAATGCCTGGCTTGAGATCGACTGACACACCCTCCGAGATCGACCAGTCGATCGCGATCGACGTAATGCCCACCCCTGTGCTAGAGTGTCTCCACATTTGACCGGCGATGACAGACATGGCACGGAGACGTATGGATAACCTGCAGATGTATTTGCAACAATAAAGTCAACGAAATCACAAAGGTGAGTTTTGTTGATGTTGACTTATGTGCTAATCAGACATATTTGGTCGCGGCGTGACTGCCAGCTAATCGATGCTAACATGCTACGCTAATCGATGCTAACATGCTATTTACCGGCTGTGCTAAAGCAGACATGGCACAGAGATGTATGGATAACCTGCAGATGCATTTGTAACGATAAAGTCACAGAAATCACAAAGGTGAGTTTTGTTGATGTTGACTTATGTGCTAATCAGACATATCTGGTCGCGGCCTGACTGCCAGCTAATCGAGGCTAACATGCTATTTACAAACATGGCACAGAGATGTATGGATAACCTGCAGATGCATTTGCAACTATATTACGTTTCCTTCCACCCACATTTAATGCGAAAAAAACACTTACCAATCGAAGGATTTAAGTTGCTCCAGTGTCACAAGATGCCAAAGTCTTGATCGTTTGGTCCGCACACTAACGCAGCTATTCGGCCATGCTATGGCTATGAATAGCGTCAATAGCTATTCGCTCAATAGCTTCAGTTTCTTTTTCAATACTTTCATACTCCAAACATCTGTTTCAATACATGCGTAATCTGTTGAATCGCTTATGCCGCTGAAATCCGAGTCTGAATCCGAGCTAATGTCGCTATATCTTGCTGTGGTATTCGCAATTGTTTGTTTACATTGGCAGCACTGTATGACGTCACAGGAAAATGGATAGTCGCATCGCAAATAGCGAAAATTAAGCACTTTAAAGCTTTTTTTTAGGGATATTCCGAGACCGGTAAAATTTTGAAAAAAATTTCAAAAAATACAACAAGCCACTGGGAACTGATTTTTATTGTTTTTAACCCTTTTGAAATTGTGATAATGTTCCCCTTTAAAAACCACCTGCTCACCACTGGATTGGAGGATTCTTTTTCTGACATGCTGTATGGAGCCTTGGTAGATGCTACTTTGTCTTTGATGCTACTTTTTTTTTTTGAGTAATCATTTTTTAAGCTTTTTGCTAAACTTGTGCCACCTGTTTTTTTATCCTTCCTTTTTGTTTGAACTTTCAACCTTTGTAAGTATCTGCAGCCTAGTCCTGGGAAAGGTTAGACAGAAGCCTTTATACACTACACACGTAGGATTTGTTTGTGTAGAGCAGGAGTGTCAAACTCAAATACAGAGTGGGCCAAAATTTAAAACCGAACAAAGCCGCGGGCCGAGATTGAACAAATTAACTTTTTAATAGGGACCCAAACAAGTTTTGCATTGAATATTGAACAATCAAGACATGCAAAATCGAAAATTGTGGTAATAAGTCGCCTCTTACCGGAGACATCAGCGGAGCTTTCGTCCTGCTGCAGCTGCCTTGACTTCCCTCAGAAACTCTGGCGTCAACACACCCGTGGCCACACCCCTCCGACTTTCAGGCACTATTTAATCTCACTAAA